>NC_057946.1:11621234-11753734 GCF_018555375.3 Anguilla rostrata | reverse complement strand
AGTGTCAGTGATGGTCATAATTTCCTGGCCAATGCCACGGCAGGCAGGAGGATGCGGTGGTTTAGTAGCCGAAAGCTCTCATTACGGTGACATAGCAGCCCAGTCCGACCCGGAAAGCAGTTCTGCTCCTTCTTTTCTGAATAACAGGTGTGTTAAGCAAGTTACTGGAAAAGTACTGATAAAAGCAATGGCTTTGTTTAAGTGTTATTCAAAGTAAAGGGACAAACAGATATTCTGTTATCATGAACCTGGTCCCTGTTTTGTGTGTGTGTGTGTGTGTGTGCGTGTGTGTGTGTGTGTACACTTGTGTGTGAATGAGGGGACTGCATCGCTGAAGTGTAAGGATTATCTTACCCCTGATGAAGACAGTGCTCTTCTGTGCAGCCCTGTACGAGTTCATTAGCTTTCTAACTGTGACTGTCCTTGTGACTGTGCCTCTGTCTGCCCTGAAAAGGCACCATTTCTTAGATGGTGGACTAATTCTTTCACAGTTCCCTTGCATTGGCACATCTTTGGATGTCTGCTCAGTGCTTATTTGGTTTGTTTTGGCAGACATCATCATAATTATGATCTGCTTGGCAGCCCTCATCTAGGGCAGTGTACTGTGCATTGTCCACATTTTAAAAAATGTTATCCATTTATGCAGCTGGATGTTAACTGAAGAAACCCTAGTTCTTTCTTATCTTTGGAGACGTTGAAGGCCTTGATATGCCTGTCACACAGTGGCTTTGATATGGCTGTCACAAATCTACATCCTTCTGAAAGCTCAACACACACACACACACACACACACACACACAAACAAAAATACACATGCACACCTCTTTTCTGATGGGTGCAGTGTCATTGGTAAAACACTGCCATCTAGTGGCTGACCATGCTCCTTGCTGTGAGACTTTCTGAGTCTTCCATCAGTTGGCACAAGATAGAATAGAGACTGAGAGCCTTTAATGCAACGCATTTGGACAAAGGAAGGGAGAGGTTCAGTTGTTTGGCTGTCTTCCCTCAATTTATAGAGTATTTGAGACAATTTAAGAGACACTGTCGCCATGAAGACTCTTCATCCAATCTCAGTCTTCCAGAGCTACTAAAATCGAATGATCTCTCAGCCACGAGCTGTAATTAAGTTATCACTGCTTTCTTGGAAAGGTCAGGTTAACAGCAGCTCAAGTTCAATGCAATAACTGTTTTTCTCTGCTGACAGAACTAAATATATCCCTGATATTTGACACCTTTGTGCAGCTTGGTTCAGTGCTATGTTGCACTAGCCTGACTGAACATGCCACAATGTACAGGATAAACTCAGCTTAATTTAAGTGAAATGTGATTCCTCAGAATTAGTATTGAGTACCAGGCCTGATTTGGTGGAGGTTCTCTGTTATCCTGAGACAGGTGAAATGTGCTGTGTGTAGAAGGTGTAATCATACTACAGTATACAGGAGCAGCTGGAGCAGAGTGGACTCCTGTTTGTCCTGTTTTATTACTTTGGTCCTACGGCTTCCAAGAAGACTGGAGGAGCGCTTGTGACCTATCTTTTATACTTGAACTGTGGTCTCCCATGTTTTATTCAGAAAAGTTTAAATGTGAAAACCAGCTTGTGTAGCAAGAGTCCTTTGATGACCGGGAACAGGGACAGACAGAAATATGCTCAGGTAGAATCCTTGTCTGCTTTTAAAGTTATGAGCGCGTAGGTTTCACGTAGATGGTGAAAAAGGAATAGCCAGTTTTATAATGTGAAGCGATTGTCATATGGAACTATTTTGGGTTGCATTAAGGTGCTGTAATTAACATGATGCTGAAAGTTTTAAAAAAGTGTTTGATGATTAATAACCGTGTAATAAAAGTAATTTGAGTACATTGTCCTCAGAAATATTGATCATTTAATTATTGACACAAAAAATATGTTGTTGATTATGAATGCTGCTTTTTTAAACTAAATTGGCAATATGAATGTGACCTGTTGTGCGTGTTTACTTCTGGGTATATGCCACGACAAGCAAGAGCGGTTGCCTGAGAGAAAGGGTGCAATAGTGCCACTTACAGGACTGACTTGGAATTGCTCTTCCCAGACTTGCCCTACTTCTTTCACAAAGTCTATACAGTGCTTTAGTGTTTCCTTGACAACATAAGAGCCATTCATGATGGCACTGGCAAGAGGCTGGCCTTTAGTTCATTCTCACATGTCCCTTACACATACACAGGGCACTGTTTTGAAACCACAGATCCAAGATTCAGTTGAGATAGAAAGGCTTGTTAAATCAGTCAATTATTATGATGCAGTGATAATGTTGAAGTTCCAACAAGAGGACCAGAGGGTGAGAGAGAAAGAGTATTGGAGTATTGGTGATTTTCAAAAGATTACACACTTAAATGTTGTTTGATTTTGGCTTGATGATGTTTTGACCTTAAAAATAAAAATTAAATGAAATTGTTAAGCATTTTGTTGTTGATACCTTAAAGGTTTTCATAGCAGAGTGCTGTTAATGACAATGTAACCCAAAATAACCATTGCTAGAATAACAAATCTTTTCTTCCCCCCACTCTTTTGTTGTTTCTATAGAAAACTCCCACATCCTCCCACAAGGGGGCAGCAGAGTGAGCCCAGATCCCTCTCTCCAGGCTGGAGCAGCTGATGGTGTTGGAGAGGATGACTTTGATGAGACTTCGCTCTTTCTAGAGATCGACAGGGAGCTGGCACACCTGCTGAGAGGCCTGGGCGGAGGGGGTCAGGATGCCCCTGCGGGCCTGGAGCCCGAGGACACGCACCATCCCACCCAGGCGGTCGTTTCGGCAGCCATGATCCCCTGTAACGGGCAGGGCGGGGCCCAGGCGGACCCCGAGACTTCCAAACTGGAAAAGGCTGGAGATTCGCTGCTCGCCTCCGGCCTGGTTCTGGAGCCGTGGGCCGAGGCCCTGGTGCACAATTCGGTTTCGCTGAGCTCAGGGGCTGAGGCCGAGGCGCACACCGCCGCTGGAGTGAATGGAGACGCCCGGAATGTTCCCTCTGGCCAGGAAAAACCGACGGAAAAACCGACGGACATCCCGGCTGCGGCTGCGCTAACGCGCGGGCCAGAGACGGGCGGGGTGGAGGTGGCCGCCTTGGCCTTCGGCGCAGACGCAGTGGCGCTCATGGACCAGCCTCTAGAGGAGTCCAGCAAAATCCTGGCGGAAATCCCCGGGATCTTCGCCGCCTTCCTCGACGGGGGTCAGGCCAAGGAAAAGCCCCCCAAGAAAATCCGTTTTGCAGAAAACCATGTGGAGAGTGCACAGGATCCTGGGAATGCAGGACTGGACGCTCCTGGTACAGACGTACAGGCGGAAGGGCGTGGGGACGGGGAGGGGGAGGGGGACACTAAAGTGGAGACATCCCCAGAGAGTTTAGAGGCTCTGGAGAGCACCCCAAAGAGCATAAACTCTGACCCCTCCCCTCTGCCCCAGCCGGGCCCCGTGGAGGATGAGGTGTTCCGGATCATTCCAGAGGTGTGTGTGGAGAGCCCAGAGAGCGAGACCACACCTGAACTGGACTGCAGGTAAACCCTGCGGCCTTATCTCTGGGGTCATGAATGGCCCCTCTTTAGTCTGCTTCACTTTGAGGTAAACCAGAATAGCAGAATAGTATACTTGAGGGAAATAGCTGCCCCCCAGTGTGCTTTTAGGCACAGTAGGAAATTCTCAGTCTCACTGGGTTACAGTCAATTTAACATCGTCTGGTTTTTACTGTATCAGGTTTGCAGGTCACAACAGGTAGTTTCTTATAATTAGTGGGGAGAATGGAGAATTTGACATTGGTTTAGCATTGCAATGAGTATATAATATAGTTAGTGTTGATGGACATGAGCCACATTTGAAATAATTTTTACAGTAAATGTATATATAGTTAAAATTGGAAAAAAGTGTTCTTCAAATAAATGAATGAGTAAACCAAAAAATAAATACATAAATAAGTAAATAAATTGCGGGGCCCCACTGCTGCATTAAAGATTCAGTGTACCGACACGCCGACGTGAAATAATAGCCGATGTTTGCATGTGGTTTAGGCCTTATCTCGCCAAAAAAAAACTTCTTTTTTCAAAGGGTCGCTTTGACTCTCCATACTCGACAGGACAGGAAATGATGAAAATTTTAATTCGCGTTATCGCGATTTCGATCTTAGAGGTTACAAATTGCATAAAAACTGGTGAAATGACACATGCTGCATGACGTTACACAGGCTCGAATGCCCCAGAGCTTCCATTTAAATGATAGAACTAAAAAACGAAACTATTTCTGTTGGCTTAAATGGAAAAACCTCAGTTTGATAAAGAGATTTGAAAGATCGGTTTGTACTGGAGTTGTCCCGGACAGCAGACATTGACACGCGGTAATAACGGAAACGTAATTGTTCAGTTTGAGTTTCCGCGGTCGGAAGCTATTGGTGTTAAGGTCACGGGGTGAATAATACCATTGCGCGCTTATGACTTCCTCTGCATATTCACGCGTCCCAGCGCGCACTTTCCGCGCACAGCTTTGTGCACGCGCCTGCATTTTAGGTTACAGTCGCATGGCGTGACGGGATTTTTGAAGGCATTTGTAGTGGTGGTAAGCTCAGGCTATCGAACTGACACAGACGGCAGAGAGAGCTTTGGCAACCCACCTGGCTTCGTTAATTTATTTCTTGGAGGATAACAATTGTAATTGTTGTCTGTGTCATAGAACTGCGTTCTGGTTAAATTTGTTTTGCTGTCTTTCTGATCTGCCTATTTTGTCTACAATTAGTCAAACTGATAAAGCATTTTATCCTGAGGATAAATTAGCCACTATGCAATCAACTACGGGCATGAGCCTACAGGTGTCAAGTACTGTAAAATTTGACTCCATAAAATACAAGATAATTGATTGAATTTAAGTATTATTTGTTTAAAAATGCAGTTTGCACCAGTGATAAAAAATATATTGGCCTATTAACCACTATTAAATATTATACAAGTCCTGAACACTACTGACAACCTTGGCAATCGTGTGACATCGCATCTCTTCAAGATTCCGGGAGCAATTCTTGTTTAAGGAATAAATAGTTTTGATATTGATGTTATTTGAGACAGAAGGTCCCTCCCATACGGTACTTTGATAGAATAGTGGTTGCTTAGAGGACCGTAGTGGCAGGCCTTTCCTCCGATCTCTCACTGCATTTCCTTCAAGGGCACCCAGGGACCTTCTCTGTAGAAAAAGATGAACCCAGGGAAAGTTATTGATGGGACACGCCGAACATTCATCAGTCGGCTTGGAGTCTGAAGCTGCCTGAAGCACAAAGTGCTCTTCCTCAGCTTTGGAATACTGAGGGTACTTATTGACTCCCCCCCCCCCCCACCCAGGGATTTTGATATTTATTTCTTGTCTCAGTTGTGTGTTAAAGTACAACACAGTAATATAGATCACAGACGGCTCCAGAAACGCCCCCCAACGGTGGGTGTCCTTGAATGGATGTGCAGGGATTTTCACACCTCTGGAGAAAATGTTTTGGGTCCTCTACGCATCACACGTATGCTTAAACAACTGTGTCCTAACGCACAGTTCTGACTTTTTGTGACAGGGTCCCAGAAAAAAATAATTGATTTGAACAAAACTTGCTCCACCTGCAGTTTGCTAGCATCTTGATTACATTCGTTCTTTTGCGCAGAATTGCCTAAAGCTTTGTTAGCAAGCTAAGTGTTCATGTGAATGCACAATGGGATGTTCACTGTCAACATTACTGAAAGGTGCAGTAATGAATCTGCCTATACGAGTAGCTGAAGAGAGAGAGAGCACACTTTATTGATGTGGAATCGGAATCGGAAAATGACATTAATTTGATCCAGATACCAGGGTTACTTAAGGACTGGATCGGTTAGATGTTGATACTGACGTACAGTGTCAGTGCAACACTGATAATCACACAGAGTAACTAGCCTACTTTTATCTATGGGCCATTTCACAATATTTAGAAAACATTGTATGAATAAGATACAAATATACTAATTTTGTTAGCCTATAACTTGTGGGATTTAAGCCACTGTAGGCCTACATATAAACATTTTTAATGCATCTGAACAATATGTTTTTGTGCTTCTTCTAAATGATGGTCTGGGAAGGTTGTTAGCCAGATCTGGCATATTGCTCATATTAATCAGGTGAATGCACTTGTGTTTGTCCTACATTGCAACGCCAGCTAAATAAATGTGATATAATTAGTAAGTGGCCAAGAGTAAGTACATGGTGTGTTGAATTTGGCCCCTGGGCCAGAAGTCGATTAGCCATGATGTAAAGTAGGAATAAATAGGATGCGTTTTGCCTGATCAGAAATTACTAAGCCTGACCAGCTGATGCTGCTGTTCCTCACCTGCATGTTTTTACCTGAAGCTGCTGTTCCTCACCTGCGTGTTTTTACCTGAAGCTGCTGTTCCTCACCTGCGTGTTTTTACCTGAAGCTGCTGTTCCTCACCTGCATGTTTTTACCTGAAGCTGCTGTTCCTCACCTGCGTGTTTTTACCTGAAGCTTCTGTTCCTCACCTGCGTGTTTTTACCTGAAGCTGCTGTTCCTCACCTGTGTGTTTTTTTACCTGAAGCTGCTGTTCCTCACCTGCGTGTTTTTACCTGAAGCTGCTGTTCCTCACCTGCGTGTTTTTACCTGAAGCTGCTGTTCCTCACCTGTGTGTTTTTTACCTGAAGCTGCTGTTCCTCACCTGCATGTTTTTTACCTGAAGCTGCTGTTCCTCTCCTCCGTGTTTTTTACCTGATGCTGCTGTTCCTCTCCTCCGTGTTTTTTACCTGATGCTGCTGTTCCTCACCTGCGTGTGTTTTTACCTGAAGCTGCTGTTCCTCACCTGTGTGTTTTTTACCTGAAGCTGCTGTTCCTCACCTGTGTGTTTTTTACCTGAAGCTGCTGTTCCTCACCTGTGTGTTTTTTACCTGAAGCTGCTGTTCCTCACCTGTGTGTTTTTTACCTGAAGCTGCTGTTCCTCACCTGTGTGTTTTTTTACCTGAAGCTGCTTTTCCTCACCTGCATGTTTTTACCTGAAGCTGCTATTCCTCACCTGCTGTTTTTTTTACCTGAGCTGCTTTTCCTCACCTGCATGTTTGACCTGAAGCTGCTGTTCCTCACGACGGGTGTTTTTTCACCGAAGCTGCTGTCCTCACCTGTGCGTTTTTTACCTGAGCTGCTGTGTCCTCACTGTGTGTTTTTACTGAAGCTGCTGTTCCTCACCTGTGGGTGGTGTTTTTACCTGAGCTGCCGGTTCCGCAGCAGTGTGGTTTTACCTGAAGCTGCTGTTCCTCACCTGTGTGTTTTTTTTACCTGAAGCTGCTGTTCCTCACCTGCGTGTTTTTTTTACCTGAAGCTGCTGTTCCTCACCTGCATGTTTTTTTACCTGGCGCCTTTTCCGTCTCCCCAGCAGGAGCGTGGAGGCCCGGGGGAACAGCGAGGGGGACGGCCGGGCGGGGCTGGACAGCGAGGAGGCGACGGACGTGTTCAGCTCGCAGTTCGAGAGCATCCTGGAGTCGGAGCGGCTCCGCGGCACGCTGTACAGCAGCCTGGACTCGCTGGACGCCCTCTCCTCCGCCGACGAGTCGGACGGCTGCTTCAGCTTCGACATGCCCCTCACCCCCATGATCCAGCAGCGGCTCAAGGAGAGCTGTCACTTCCTGGAGGGCGGGGCCGAGGCGGGCCGGCAGGAAGTGCTGAGCGTGACGGCCACGGGGAAGAGCGGCAAGGCCGCCCTGGAGGTGACCTCCTCGTACCTGGACACGCCCGACGGGAGCCCCTCCGGGAGCGGCGCCAGCGGGCGGCCCGAGCCGGCTGCAGATAAACATTCCGCCAGACCTCTGGCCAATGGGCTGCTGGAGAACGCCGGCATGGACCCTCAGGATTGGCTGCAGGGCTGTCTGAGGTGAGCACCGATTCCCTGTCTCTCCTCCTTTCGTCTGAGTTTAAGTGCTTTCTCAACCAGGACTGCGCTCTCAACCCTCGGTTGAAATATAACACTTTAATACGGTCTTTGAATACGTCAGTTAATATTAATACATTAATGAATTAATAAAACATAAACCGTGCTATCATTAATCTGAGGCTGTAGTGCTACTCCTGACTGGTTTTCTGTGTAGTCTCTGATCAGCAAGAGGGCTAGAGGTTAATAGTTTTAGCAGTCCCTGCTCCACTGACAGTTCCACTTTCTCCAGGAAGTGGAGAAAGAAGCAGGTCCTTTTCTCTCTTCCTGTTTGTCACTTCCCCATAACTGTATTTCTGGCCTTTCTGTTTCTGTGAAGAAAGCCTGCTGTACTCTATAGCCGCGTTTCCACCAAAAGTACCCGGAACTTTTAGTCCCAGGAACAAGGTTCCTTCAGCCCATTGTTGTCTGCGTTTCCACTGCGGTCTAAAGTCCCGCGAAGATTAGGCAAATTAGCCCACTAACGTATGAAAGAGCGATGTTGTCGTCGGTCCATCTGTCCTATGATTTCTTCTGTAACCCCATACTACCACCCAAGTAGCCTACATTATTTTATAATAACTGGGACAGCCCGGAGGGGTTTATTCCACTTATATACAACGGGTTACCAACAATGACTATATATGGTTATGGTTGTATTTATTGATTTTTATCGATTTAATCACCTGAAATATTCTTCTGCAGCCGTTTGGGCATATTTTACCGTTGTCAAGCAAAACTGTCGTTGGTAGTTGAACTTGGACCGTTGTTATGCAGCAAATAGGATATAACAGGCCAATAGTCAGATTGTAACTGTTTTATATATCCTCTCAAATACATTCATTATGTTTTTATGCGAACATTCACTTTCATGTCTTGACATCCGAGGCGACAGAATGCATTCACATTCCACAAATTACTGGCAACAACAACAGAAAACATGCACACGTTGTAAACAATTTGCTGTTGATTTGATTACTTTCTCATCGTCAATTCCATATAGGCCAATCGCAAAATGACAAGAATAGAACGAAAACTCGGACTTGCGTGAAAATTTAAATTAGCAGTGGTACAGCCACCGTTTGCCCTCCAGATGCGAACCATGCACCATAAATTAGTCCATAGTCTTCCTGATCTTTTTGTGGAATTGAAGAGTGGCAGAGTAAAATTACGGCAGTCTGAAAAAGCAAAAGGGACGATTACTAGAATTAACCTGTTATTTTACCCTGACAAAAAGTGCGGAAGGTGATTTCCAGTTTGCTTTTACTGTATCACCAATGTAAATTACGCAGAACTACCGCATACCTCACATAACTGTATCAAACGTTTTGAGTCAATTACAACGGGCTAACAAAGAAAATCCGGAAGAAAATATTCAGCAACCGAATTAATCCGTTTGAATGTTTTGGTACGTAATATGCTGTCCCAGCATGAATGCTTAGCATTTTATAAAACGAATACTAAAGCAAGAAAAGAACAGAAGAGCACACGTTATAATTCCAAGACGTTGGCAGGCTATAACCAAAAGTAGGCTACTGCGCCGCATAACATACAAGTTTGATTTCAAGTTATTATGAAAATAAATCGGTTTGCGGCTGCAGATTTTAAAAAATGGCGGTTGAAATAAAACACTGCAAGTAGTCGGCCAATCAGAAATTTTCAGCGCTTGCGCCCCACCCCAAAGGTTCCGGTACTTTTGGAAAGTACTACCCCCCGACCAGGGACTTTTTTCCTCGAGAGGTTCCTAGTTCCGAGGTAAAGTTCCTGCGGTGGAAACGCGGCTTACGAGAAAGTCAAAACTGATTACTGGTGCTGTAGACACAGTTACAGTAGCTTCCTGTGGATTTTCCCCTTGCTAAAAACAGAGATGGCGTTATGATTCCCTTTGGCTGTCTTTCCTTTGACTCTTACTGTTTGACTGTTTCTGATATATCATATATGAAATATATAAATGAAATCTACTTGTTCACACTCGACACGGAGGCTGGTATTCCACAGCAGGTCAAACTTAATTTGTGAATCAGAGCATTACTGTTAAATGGCTGCATTTCCCAAATACCTGAGCCAGTTAATCGCAATGATTGCAAAATTGATTAGATAACTAAGTGGCAAGCTGGTGTGATAAAGCATAATTGAACGGCTACTGACTCTTGAAATTGTGTGGAAACTCAATTTCTGTTTGCGGATTCATCCATAAAATTGGGTTCCAAGGAATAAAAGCCCAGTGGTGTCGTACATCTGTGCTGTTATTTACAACCAGTGAGCTGTGGGCCTGGGGTGAAAATAGTCTCAAGACATTGTTAAATATGGTTACAAGATGCCAAACAGAAATTTAATCTCCTTAGTGGCATCCTGGTACAAAGATCATGCTTCATTGAAGTTCAGGGGGTGCAATTAATTTAATTTATATGGCTTTTAAAACACAAGTTGATGTACAGTGGCAACAGGGTTGCCTTTTAACCTAGGCCGGGGAAGCGATGAATGCAAAAGGCCTGATAAGTTCATTGAATTTGTTATATTTGGCTATTTACGAGACAAGACTTGCTTCATTAGCAAAGGAACAACAGTGATGATTTTGCTCTAATATGACCAAATCATAAGGGTATGTGCTTCTTCAGGTCTTTACTGAGAGCACTTAAGATGTTCACAAGTAATACAGGTAGATGAACCCACTGGATTTAACTTATATTTTGATTTTAAGGGACCTTGAAAATACAAAATGTATTGACATATTTTGTCAGATATTGTTTCGCTGTGCTATTGCTGTTGATGTCTTAACCACCGTAGATTCCATCAGCATGAAAGAAGATGTCTATTGAAAGTGTCTCTTGTCTAACGCAGTTGTGTGTTGTACTGCATTTACAGTGAAATTATTGATGGTTGACACCAGAAATAAATCTCAAGAGGGCCCTCTGCTGGTTAGAGGTATTTAAGACACATGGAAGGGAAGCAAGAATTGTGTGTGGATTTAAGCATTACCAAACTTCAAACATACTGCAGTAATAGGGTGGTCTTGAGTTGTGGAGAGAAACCCAAAACTAAAAAAGCAGTATTATAAAAATATAGAAGTTTGCTTTCTTAAAATTAAATGAACCCACTCAACTTCTCAACTTGATTAGAATGTTCTGGAAAATGTCTCAATTATCAGTTTAGAGGTAATTATTACTAAGAGTTATAACTCTTAGTAATAATTTAAAGTTATAACTTATTAAATTAAGGGTTATAACACCTTAAATCCTCAGGCAACATTCCCAACTAAGCACAAATAACGAATAAGCTAAATTTCAGAACTGCTGCACAGTTTCATAATTGTAAACTTCATCTTATCTTTACAAATACATCAGCAGTTCATGTCATCAAGAGAAAGGCTTTGAAAATATTGTATCACTCAGTTTTTTGAAGACGACTGTCACGCCTCTGACTCCGGACCGCTAACTCCCTGTTTTGTTTTCACCCCGTGTTTCACCCTGTGTTTCGTGTCTCTACTTTGGTTGGTTGGAATTGGATTATTGGTTTCTCACATTCCGCACGTCTGCTTGTTTCCTGTGATTGTGTGTGCAGCTGTCTGGTCCTGTATTTAAGTTCCTGGTTTTCATCATCAGTTCAGTCCTTGGTCTTTGTGTGTGCTTGCATGGTCTCCTCACTGCTAGTCCCCCATGTCTAGTTTATACTGTCCTAAACTCGTTACTGCCTAGGCGTTCTGATTCCCACTTCACTATCGAACTGGTGGTTGGTGACACTTGATGAAATCGAAGCTTGATGAAAAATGGGCTTACCTATGGCTGCGATAAGGTACTTCGACTAGCACAAGCAGCACCAATCTCGAATGGCGACCAGCGGTTGTTGTTGATGACCATCCAGTCGAGCAGGTTTTTTTCCAGGGGGAAACTTTATTATTGTAAATCTAATAAAAAATTTACAAGAGTTGCAAAGAACATATGTTGCCACTTCCTCACCCAAAAGAAACCATCTCCCTCCAAAATTTCTTGTCCAACTCCCAACAGCTGTTTTCCCACCCCTTAAGGCTCATGGGAAAAGAGAGAGAGAAAAAACAAGCAGCCACCACACGCATGCCCATTTCATTCACCTCTTGTTAATTATCGCCACACCAGTTCATTGTCTTCCCTTAAAGAAAGAAGCTAAGGGTTTTAAAATAACAATATAAAGCAAAACGCAGGGAAGTACAACTTGAATGCGGTTCACCAGCTGTCAACAGATGCTGTCATAACAATACATCCTGTTTCCTCGTGTTGCCCTGTTTATTGTTATTTGCTGGTTTTTGAAGTCTTCAGTAAAGACTTATCATTTACTATCTCAGCCTCCCTGTGTGATCCCTGCACCTGGGTCCTGTCCTCTTTGTGAGCCCTAACGAGGACTAGAAACAAGGAATAAAGGAAATTCTTTAAATTTTTTTAAATGCGTATTTAAAAACATTGTTAAACATTTAGAAGTTAATTATGCATTTAAGCCCCTGAAATATAAGAACAGCATGTACAATGTTTACAGTGTGTCTGTTTTTTAATCAGGACCATAAACAACAGAGCCCAACTGACACTGCTTTGTGGAACTAAAGACAGGTTGTTGATGTACAGTTTATTGCATTTCATTTGTCTGATGTGTGTGTTTAGTGCCTCTTTAGACAGGATTTATGCTGTTCATTATTGCTGAAAGGGGAACGTAAAGGTCATTACAGAAATGAGTGTCAGCCTTTTTATTTCCCTTTTCTGAGGGAGATTTTAAATCATGACTCATCTATGAAGTCCTCAGAAGGTCGCGGAAGTGACTGCATTTTAAATAACTCATATGTATATAGTGCAGTCCGTGTGTATACAGTGTTTTTTGTTTTGGTTCTACGCATCATATTTGAAAGAAACAATATCAGGTTAACAAACAAACTATTAGCTTTAATTTGAGGGTATTTACATCCATATTTGGTGATCCATGATCCATCCTACTTGGTTCACCGGACATGGATGTTAAAACCCTCAAGCTGACGGTCTGCTCTTAACCTCATATTCATTGTTTCATTTTAAATCCACTGTCCTGGAGCACAGAGCCAAAAACAACAAAAAACTCACCCACTGCTCAAATACTGTCCCAATGCCTGAGTGCTCGAACAGTGGCCTGCAAGCTTGATTTGTGTACTCTTCTGAAGAGCGGAAGGGGAGGGTCATTATGAAGTCTGAGGGCTGGTCAGTCGGTCACCCTTCTGTCTGTTATCCTCCCTGTCCTTCCCCAGCCTCTGTGAGCTGACACCTCACGCCTCAGCTGCAGAGCGCTCAGTAGGTGCACTGCTAGGCCTGCCAGCCCGTAACGGGATAATGGATAAATACTGCGAGGGCTGGATTGTGTTTTGACGAGCAGGGCTGCCAGGCGGTCCGCCGTCGGTGGCGAGCGCTCCATTAGCGGGCCGTACCTCAGGCGAAGCGGGCCGGGCTGTTAAGCTGTTGCCTGGCAGTAGCGCCCGGTCCCCAGGGACTGCTTATGCACTTGAGGAGAGAGCGAGGCGTTCGCCGCTGACAGAGAGCACTTTCCAGCAGCCACCGCGCTCTGTTCAGGGACAGGTTTCAGGGGGAAGCGTCAGGAGGCGCGTTTCAACTCCTCCATCCTGGGAGTTCTCCCAAATGAGAGGGGTCATAAGCGACAAACTCCCAATGGAGTGTGGAACAGAATGGCATACAGTTTACATGCAAAAGACCTGCAGATATATTCACACATCTGATTGAATAGAAGTACTTTGTTTCTTGAACATTAGCTAGTTAGCTTGGTGTCACTTCTCCACGACACTATTAACCAGCTTCATGGTAAGATGTTTTGACTGCTCAATTTTCCCGCATTCGTTTTGGCATTTTGGCGAGATCAGATCTAAGCGGGCTAGCTGGCTGCACCGGAGCTATCTTTCGTCTCTGCTGCAGCAGGGAGCCCGAAGCATGAGGCCAGAAAGCTATAAAAGGACGCGGGCTCCTCCCTGAGTGTTGGGCTCGGCGCAGAGGAAAGCGATGCGTGCGTGTGGAAACTATGCCGCTGTTACTCATCGGTTCCTGTGTGAGACAGCGGAGGCCCGCGCGGAGGCAGGGCGGCCTCCAGCTGTCCTTCTGCGCCGGGCTGTAGCGTTAGCGGTTCACCCTCACCGCAGAGCAAAGCGCTGTGATAAACCGGGCCCGACGTCACACAGACCCATTTGCACACGCAGTCGATCGATAGCCCGTTCTCACGCTGCGCGCGCGCGTAAGGCTGCTGTCCCTGCGGCGCTTCACAGACGCGTGCTCAACCAGCACTACTGTAGTGCTATCGAAGGAAAATCAGCAGTTGAATTTAAATGATTTAATGTGTCTTCTCCTTGAACTCGCTTGGGCGTGGGGGCGTTGGGGTTCAATATGTGGTAACATGAGCACGGAAACATGAGGTAATATGCCGATATTACTGTATTACAGAAAAGGGTGGTTTCGGGTATTCAGGCTTTGCTCACATAGGGAGAGTAGTCGGGATGTGTCCTTTCTGGTCTTGTTGTTTTTGCTTTCGCTCATAGCGCGTCTTTGCGGCGCAGCCATTTAACTGAGCGCTATTGCCCATCACTGAAACCTCACATGAAACACACCCACAGTTATCACCTGCTTCCCAGCAGTCATTGGCGCACAGTCTCACAGGTTTGACGTTGCACTCGCTCGAAAACATCCTGACCGCATCGGTAAGACTCCGAAATGACTGTGCATGACCGAGGCTGACAGCTGATCCCCCGCCGAAACGGCTCTGCCCTCAAGGTCACGAAGCCACAAAGACCGTTGGCGTGGCGATCCTGTATGCTACATCCTCCCATGTTTTTCTTGTTGTTGTTGTTGTTTTAGGCTGCAGGATGATGGTAGTAGCAATTAAGTGACCCGCCCTACACGTTCTGTATAAACCTAGTCCTTTCATTGCAAATGGCCCAGATGGCTGTTTAAAGCTATTCATTAAAAATGAAGAAACTAAAAAAACACTGGCCGTCTATTGTAAAGGCTGCTAGATTTTACACATTGAACAGGCAGTAGGAGCAGTAGGAGTAGACTGTGTACAGTATATTTCACCCTAACAACACACAAGACTTCCCATGCACCCCAAAAGCTTACCGTATTATTACCTTTATCTTTATCATTATTTCTGAACGTAGATTATGAGTGACTGTACAGTCAGGATTTAAGGGTGCACTAGTGTGCTTTGCCCCTCTGGAAACCCTGTGGGAACTTTACTTGTTTGTTTGTTCCATTTATTGTGCAGTGAATTGGTTTCCTTGGGGAGCAAATACAGGGCTGCACCAAGGAACTGTCTTGGTGGACTAGTGAGGAGAACAAAATGAAAAGCCTAGGTAGGAGAACTTAATTGCTTCATGAAACATTAGGTAGGAGAGCTTAATGACATAATGAAGGCTAGACTTTCCGTCAACCCCCGACATATTTTTTTTAAGTCACATATGCTGTGCATGTAATAATACGACTGTATTTTTACTTGGCACATCTATATAGAGCATATGGAATGCTATCTTTGTATGTTCAGCCGTGTTTTAATGCAAGGCTCCTTTTAATTAGTTGATGAGCTCGTTCATGCTTGCCAAGAGCCCGATTGACCTTGACTTGAAGCAGACTGCTGATTATAGATCGGTGTCCTGGGAAAAGCTGCTAGCCCACATTCACATTTTCCCTTAGTTGCACATCATTTTTGAGATCATTAGATAAAACAACGGGCATCGTGAGAATTACTTTATTTTTCTTTTTTTGGGGGGGGGAAGATGGGGCAAGTTTCACTCATGTGACTTATATTTGAGTAAGAAATTCTTGCAACTCATTGTTTTTAGTATAGTTCAGCACAAACCACCAGATTCGTCTGTCCCATTAGCAATCAGCAGAGGAAAAAGATCTAGTCTACATTCTTGCAATCAGTGCATTAGTCCTTCAGGGATTGAATATTTATTTTTGATTAAAGACAATGATCCTCAGGTAACATATAAGCATCTTAGATGTCCCCCAAGTTATTTCAAACAGTAGTGTTCTATTTAACTGGCACCAACAGAATCTGTTTAGCCACACAATATTTACATTTTATACTAAGGCATTGTAACACCTTTTACATTTTAAATGCAAATGCATTTTTAGCAGCCCTTATAAACACAACACACTTCTACGTACCCCCTCCTGTATGGATGTATAGCTGAATGCACCTCGAGAATGCAGCCCAGCTCACGTGGGCTTGGGCCAAAAATGTCATCTTCAAAATGAAATGCCCCTCCCCCCACCGCACCCCACCCCACCCTCCGGTGCTCCCTCTTAAGCCGTGGGGGACGCAGACGAGTAGACCACATCACCAGCCGGCGCCGAGCGAGATCCCTTCTCTCATGCCCTCTGTGCGCGCGTGAGGAGCGGGAAGGGCCCCAGAGCGGACAGAGTTAAACGCGGCGGGATTCGCGGCTCCTTCTTCCCGGCAGGGTTTCGGGCATGCCCGGTGAGAGCGGGTCGCTCTGCTCCGCTCCGCGTGCCACCCCCCGCACCCCCCCCCCCCCTTACCCACCCTCCTCTCCCTCCACGGCACACCGGCATGTTTTAATGAATAAGCAGAACTGAGTACCTGTGTCCCGGCACGCAAGGGGAACAAGAGCTCCTCTGTCTCCATGTAGGTCAGTTCAGTCACTGAGGGGCTGGTCACATGGCGTAAAAAGGGGGGGAGAGAAAGAGAGGAGGAGGGAGGGGGAAAAAAAAGGCGAGGAGTTTATTATTAGTGACTTTCCAGCTTCTGCAGCCTCCTATGGGCTCCTTGGTGTCCGGCTGCTTCTCCCATCCTGGCCTGTCCGACGGCCAAGGCGGCTCCATTCAGTAAGTCTCCACCTTCAGTGTGCATGGCATGCTCGTTTATCCTCATGATGATGGCTGTTAGCGCTTATTCATGCTGGGGGTGGGGGAACGGAGGAGGAGGAGGAGGAGGAGGAGGCAGAGAGGGAGGGAAGGAGGGAGGGAGGGAGGATGGGAAGCTGCCTGCCTCTCCTCTCCTCCCTGGTGCTCTCTGCAGCTTCTCTCCAGCCTTTTTCTTTTTTTTTTCTTTTTTAAAGTGAAGGCTGCGAGTGGAGCGGCTTTGCTAGCCGTAGCTGTTTGTTTCCTTTCTCTCTTCCCCCCCCCCCTTCCCAGGAAGTGGGTGGTTCTTAATGCTGACAGGAAGCGTGTAATAAAGGGGAGAGAAGGGGGTCTGAGCGGAATACTAATAAACAGCCGGCGATGTGGCGCGCATTAATCCCGCTCGGCTGTGTGCTGATGAGGCGGGGCGCGCGGGCTCCAGGCTAATGCTCGGGCTCAGCCTTTGTGTCGGAGCTGCAGCTGGCTGCTGTGAGCAGGGGGGTGAAGGAAAGTGCATCCAGAGTTAATGCTGCCGGGGTGTAAGCGAGCCACCGGCAGCGGAGGAAGCGCTGCGGTCACTGGTCTCGCAGTGGGAGAACGGCACTGGTTCACTGGATCACTTCCTGGTTCCTTTATGACGTTGTTGTTGTTTGTGTTTGTGTGTGCATCGCGTACCTGTGTGTGTGCATGGTGTGTGTGTGTGTGTGCGTGCGTGGTGTGTGCGCATGTATGTGTGCGCGCGCGCATGCGTGTGTGTGTGTGTGTGTTTGAGTGCACGCGCGCGCGTGTGTGTGTGTGTGTGATGGAGCATGCAGCTTTGATTTGTGCATACAGCTCGTCATGCTGAGATCAGCCTCCCAGGAGAGGTCACCGGCTGGTTTGAGCAGGACTTCACATTCACTTTTATATTAAACAGGATCGTAAAAAAAAAAACATGAATGTTGTTGTGAGCAGCATTTTATAGCCAAGTGATGTCATTTTTCAAGACTTGAAACAGACCTTACTCTTTCAGTTCAGGAGTGGAGCTGTTTTATGGTGAAGAGCATATCACTTGTGTGCCTTTGATCTGGAGTCAACCTGGCACACAGATACATGGTGGGGAAGTAGACCTCGGACTGCGTGCATAATTGTTTGGAGAGCATGATAATTGGTGGACTTGAACTTGCCTATAGTATGAGTAATTAAGAGCAAACAGCTGTAGCAGCTGTTGTTGGGTTTATCCTTAGTGTGAATTGTCAGTGACACTTGCTGATAATCAACATGGGCCGCTTCTTAGGAGAAGTATTTTCTGTGCTGCCCAGGATGCTCTGTACCCAAAAGATTTAATGGAATTGAGAATGAAGAAATGAATTATTAATGAATATATTTCTAGTTGAACAAAGAAAACTTGTGTTTCAGACTTATGTAAACATTTTACATCTACCTTTTAGCAGTTTAGACTTTCTTGTCCAGCTTACGTTTTCCACATATAGGCTAATCTATGAATTCAGCTGTATATTTACTGAACCAGTTCAGGCGAAGTACCCTGCTCAACAACACTGGTCCTCCAGAAAATCTGTGACAGAGTTGTGCTAGAGAACTATTTTAATTTTCCCCTGTTCAAATACAGAGCCCTCTTCAGCGCACCTTCCGTTGATATGGTGATCAATTATTCATTTTTGTTATTTGTATAAGACAAAACTGCTGCCCATATTAATTAAACATTTGTGACCCAGGGCTATAAATGTAGATACAATCCTTTCACTTTTTGTATTAGTTTATCCCTTGCTAGCAGGCTAATTGTATGATATAAACAAGTTGTTTAGTGATATTTAGTCGGTAACATTCCATTTCGGTTTTGAATTGCAGTCGCACAACTCTGACAAAAAAAACCTGTGTAATCAATGTATCACACATCCGTTTCAGTTGTATTTCAGGGAAAATAACAGTAATTCAAATGGCTGTTATTACTAGTCAAAACATTTTAAAAACACATGACAATCAAATAACAGAAATCCACAACAGCAAATTAATTTACCTGCTACTGTAAAATGTATCTCGCTTAATAGAAGTTCTGAAGAGGTTTCAAAACCTTCAGTCATGTACATATCTCCAGTCTGACTAAAACAAAAGGCCTTTATGATTGATGTGATTTATTTATGTTCGCATAAGAAAAATGAAAATTGAAATGGCATTCAAACAGAATGAGCAGGTGAGGTAAAGGAAAATCCACGGGGCTTATAAAGAGACATAATCCTTCTGAACTGACGAAGACGTGGCATGATTAATGAAATAAAAGAAAGTATCCATAACGAGGGCAGATAAAGGAGCATTTTAATATCAGAGGCTCCGCTCCGCTCCCTTCTGAAATCCCTGGTTTTTGTTTTCTCATTTACCACCATGCCGAGCTTGATCATATCGCCCATGGATGGAGTCAGACCCAGGCAGGCTCGTGCCACTCAGTAGCGTGGGTCAGGGAGGTTCAGCCATAGGGGCCTGACAGATTCAGCCCCGGTACGAGACACTGGCATGTTTCAGATACATCCGGGAGTGTCACTGCTGCTTTGCTTCCTGTGGGGTAGGGGGATGGTCATGTGACGTGATGTTGAGTGGCAGCTCCCACAGAGCTCCTGGTTTTCCTCATGAGAGATGTCACTTCCTCACCCTGGGTGCTAGCGACACGGCCAGTACAGTGACTCAGCAGCTTGTCCGTGCCAGGCGGATAAGATTACCTCTTGCACAAGCAGAAAATGTATCAACGCACACTGTATTTTCCTGCATTATTGGCTCTTAATGGTGCTACAGTGACCACAGCTGAAGTGGTGGTTTCAGAACATATCTGTGTGATATTATTTTCAAGTATTACCAGTGTCATACATGTAGTATCTGGGCACCCCTTGGTTTGGGGCTGTTTTTCATGGTTTGGGCTAGGCCCCTTAGTTCCCGTGAAGGCAAATCTTAATGCTACGGCATACAATTACATTCTAGAGGATTCTGTGCTTCCCCAACAGTTTGAGGAAGGCCCTCACCTGTTTCAGCATGGCAATGCCCCCAGGCACACCGCAAGGTCCATATAGAAACGGTTTTGTCAAGAACATTGTGGAAGAACTTGGCTGGCCGGCACAGAGCCCTGATCTCAACCCCACCTTTGGGATCAATTGGAAAGTCAATTGCGAGCCAGGCCTAATCGCCCAATAAGTGCCCAACCTCACTTATGCTCTTCTGGCTGAATGGAAGCAAATGCCTGCAGCAATGCTCCAACATTTAGTATAAAGCCTTCCCAGAAGAGTGGAGGTTGTTATAGCAGCAAAGTTATAAAACTCAGTATTAATGCTCATAATTTTGGATGAGATGTTGGATGTCATGCGTCCACATACTTTTGGCCATAAAGTGTATATCGTAACCTAAATGTTAATTTACATAATTCCAACCGCATGTGATTTGAGCACTTGCGGTCTCTGGTTTCTTGTTTATGTATTTAAGTGTCAGTGCTGTCTCTTTAAAAGGAGACATCAGTAATGAGCAGTCTGTGAGAAATGAGTCAGGATAAAGCCGCAGCTGCATTCAGTCAAATGGCAGTAACTGAGTGGATTATCAGGTGGCACTACAAGACTGGTCATCAAACGGAAAACAGAAGACCCCCAAAATGGTTAGTCACGTAACAGGAGTCCAACACAGATGGCATCATGAGGCAAAACGGGAATGCTTGCAGATGTCCTTTTGCATATATTTTTTATGTGGAAAAATCTGACCAAGTAGTGCAACGCGAGGTCTATTTAAAACCCTCTCTACGAAGAAGCATGAGAATCTATAGACCACAATGTGCGAATGACATCAAAAGCCGTATCACCACGGTTCAGCTCAGAATCTGGTGTGCACCAAGATTCAGTTCTGAGACTGACGATATTTCTTTACTTTGACATGGGGATATTTATTTCCCTAGGCCAGGAGGACCTACAAGTCAGCAACAGTGCCTCAGGTCTACAGATCGAAGCTGAAGCCCCTGGGAAACAAGTTACTGTCTCGCAGTAGTTTCCACATCAGACTGCTTTGTTCTAACTCAGCAAAAAAAAAGTCAGCCTGAAGCTGCAGCTGCAAACTATAAAATGCTGCTTTATTATTAGCACTTAAGCTACATTACATGACATTGCGTTCATTTAGCAGATGCTCTTATCCAGAGCAACTTACTATATATGAGAAACACGAGTGCATTCACGTGATTAATATGAGTTAGACCTGGCTGCCAGCATTCCCAGATCAGCAAGTAAAGATGCAAGCTCAGTACTAATGCAAGTTAACTATGCCACTCAAGAACTAAAGCACACATTCAGAATGCATACAGACTACATCCGTCACAAGCCCAAAGACGAGTAACATAAAAATGCTGTAGAAATATAGCTTGAAGCCATGAAATACCACAGCCTGAATTGGTACAAAGGTGGGAGTTCCTGGGGTGAGGGTGGGAGGGGAACCAGGATGCAGTCTGAAGGGGTGGTTCTGCTGTCTGTGTTGGAAGACAGCCAATGATTCTGCTGTCCTGACTATTTTGGGTCTGTTCCACTATCTGCACCGACAGGCATCGTGTACATTGACCGTTGCATGTACTGCGGCTATAAACGGCAGGAAAAGAGAAAGACAAATACATGAAAATGAATGACTTTAAAAAGAATTACTCTTGCTCAGATTTTGTTCTGCAGTGGTATAGCAGAGTCACAAGGGTGCTGAGTCACACCCCTTACTCCCCCCTCCCTTCTCTTTACATCTTTTTTTATCTCTCCATTGGAGTCCAGAGAGGGCAGTGGTGAGCAGCTCTACTCTTCCGGGTATGGGGGGGGGACGTCTTGTCCTCTTTCTCCTTGTCTCTCTCTTTCTCCTTGTCTCTCTTTCTCCTCGCCTCACTCTTTCTCTCTTTCCTCACTGTCCCTCTCTTTTTCTCTCTCTTTCCATCCTCGATGCTGCTGGTTTGTCCTCTGCCTCCCGCGGAGCTGGCGGGTCTGTGGGTCTGACTCATGACTGTAATCCCTGACCCTCCCCTCGAGGGAAGCTCTGTCGTTGTCATGGCTATCTTAGGATTCGAACAAAACAGACTAATGCCTTGGGAGGCGAAGTTCGAACAAGAACGACACAGACCCTGTCCGTAATTCAGGCCGCAGCTTGACAAGGAATCTGATCAAAGACGAGGAACAGTGCCGTAGTCTATAAGAGCAGAGGAGGAGTGCCTGTCTATAAGAGCAGAGGAGGAGGAGTGCCTGTCTATAAGAGCAGAGGAGGAGTGCCTGTCTATAAGAGCAGAGGAGGAGTGCCTGTCTATATGAGCAGAGGAGGAGTGCCTGTCTATAAGAGCAGAGGAGGAGTGCCTGTCTATAAGAGCAGAGGAGGAGTGCCTGTCTATAAGAGCAGAGGAGGAGTGCCTGTCTATAAGAGCAGAGGAGGAGTGCCTGTCTATAAGAGCAGAGGAGGAGTGCCTGTCTATAAGAGCAGAGGAGGAGTGCCTGTCTATAAGAGCAGAGGAGGAGTGCCTGTCTATAAGAGCAGAGGAGGAGTGCCTGTCTATAAGAGCAGAGGAGGAGTGCCTGTCTATAAGAGCAGAGGAGGATGCCTGTCTATAAGAGCAGAGGAGGAGTGCCTGTCTATAAGAGCAGAGGAGGAGTGCCTGTCTATAAGAGCAGAGGAGGAGTGCCTGTCTATAAGAGCAGAGGAGGAGTGCCTGTCTATAAGAGCAGAGGAGGAGTGCCTGTCTATATGAGCAGAGGAGGAGTGCCTGTCTATAGAGCAGAGGAGGAGTGCCTGTCTATAAGAGCAGAGGAGGAGTGCCTGTCTATAAGAGCAGAGGAGGAGTGCCTGTCTATAAGAGCAGAGGAGGAGTGCCTGTCTATAAGAGCAGAGGAGGAGTGCCTGTCTATAAGAGCAGAGGAGGAGTGCCTGTCTATAAGAGCAGAGGAGGAGTGCCTGTCTATATGAGCAGAGGAGGAGTGCCTGTCTATAAGAGCAGAGGAGGAGTGCCTGTCTATATGAGCAGAGGAGGAGTGCCTGTCTATAAGAGCAGAGGAGGAGTGCTTGTCTTAATGCGCTGGTGGTGCATATTCCTGTGAGCTTCCTGATGGCTGTTGGTGGTGTGCTGTATAATGGGATATCAGACAGCGGAGGTTCATCTGGTGGTCAGGTCGTGTGTGCTGTTTCCTGCGCCGCAGGGTGCAGCTGTTAGAGACCCTTCCCATGATGCCTTTCTGTTTTCTGGACAGACGTTGTGGGAAGAAATGATTCTTGGTGGATGTGGCATGAGCATACGCACCCACACGCAAACAGTCGGACAGACGCATGAAAAAAGATGTCTGTATTCTATTATTTTATAAATCCTGATGATATCGCAACATCTTGTCGGTTAGGCCAATATATGCTGTTGACGTGTTTTAATACACAGTAGCCAGGGGGTGTATTTCTGGGAATTTAATGTGTAGTGGTGAAAATTCTATCAATGAAGCCCATACACCATATGCAGTAATTAATATAATAATTCTAGAATATCATGCGTATTTCAGCTAAAGATTGAAGCCAGGGTTTGCAACAGTGTTTACAAAGTGCCATCGCTCAGACACGAAGACGTTCACAGGAGTTTGAAGTGTTGTATTTTTCTTGACACACATGATTTGCGGGTCCAGCATGGTGGCTGTTGTTGGGCTGCTGAGCGGATAAGCACAGCCTTGAAGTGAAGTGATTTTCTCTTGAGTGCTCCTTGTGGACCTGCCATTCTCGCAGTATTGCCTGTGATGTGTGAACTCGCCCCTTCCTTCCTGGGGGGGGGGGGGGGGGTGTTGAAACCTGCCTCGGGCTCTTGCAATTCTATTTGGGCAGTCGTATTATATATTATGAAATAATTTTTAAAAAGATTGGTTCAATTGCATAAGGAGGATGGGAATATGGCTGTGTGTACTTGGGAACAGAATCAGCATATAGTCATGTCTACATACATCTGGAATCAGTCTTCGTAGAAAAGGGTATATGTTGAACTAGCATACAGTATGGATGTGAAATTTAACCTTTAAAATAATAATTGTTCTCAGCCAGTTTCTATTTATTTTCTCTAACCAACAATAAAGCTTATAATTTGTTTAAAAATAATAATAATAATAATAATAATAAATAAATAAATAATAATAATAATAATAAATGGTTTTTTAATGGCATTCATTGAGTTGTCTTCAAGCAGTACTGGGGATGGGGGCTTGCTATTGTGTGTGTGTGTGTGTGTGTGTGTGCGTGTGTGCGTGCGTACGGGGCATATGAAACCTGAGTGTTTTCACACACGTTTCTTCATTGTCCCTGTTTGAATTTTGTTGGCAGCTGTCCTTTTCACACTCTGCATTCATCTGTGTTACTGCTTATGACCTCAGCAACTCATTTTGGTCCTTTTGTTTGTACTTACATTGAATTCTGTCTCTGGTATATAGTATATATCGTGGAAGTGAAAGGGTGTTGGGGTTGTGGCCTGTGAGTCACAGAGAGAATTGCTTCCTGATTTCAGTAACTTCCTCTCACAGTTCTTTTTTGATATTTAGAGGAAATGGTCTAAATGCAGAGCGAAAATCTCACCGGACGTAGGTGACCATTATTAATATTTATATTATCAGTGGAATGCCTGGTATTTTCTATATAGGTGAGTACATTCTTGAAGGTATTGTATTACCTTCAGTTGAATGCATTACACATTTAGTTACTGAATAAGTCAATTGTGATGTGTTTGCAGACAGATCTGGATATATTTTTTTACGGCCCACACACAGTTGTATTCGTACGGGGAATCTTAAACAATACGTACCCAGCTCCTTTTAAGAACACTGCGTTCCTTTTCCTAACAAAGGTAACACTCTTATATTGTGTGTTGTAAAGATTTATTTTCTCATCTATAAAATGAAGTACTCTCCGCGTAATGGTCAAATGGGTTGGTGTCTCAAAGAAAGTTAGACAAATGATTTTCTCAATAAATTGTTTAGATCAGTGAATGAATTTGGAGTGAAGGTTGAATGAAACTCATACGTAGTTAATGGACAGTACTGTGATCTCCCCAGTCTTACCATTAGGATGGCATGATTGAAGAGTATTTAATGTCCGGAGCTCAGACATAAGTGCCTTTGGGGGTTGCACAGCTGGAAGTCAGTGAAGAACAAAAAAAATAATTTCATCGCTGTGAGTCCATTTGAATGCAATATTAACAAGGGTTCCTTTTTCAAAGTGACAGCCCCTCACCGTTGCTCTGTACAGACGTGTAACGGTGAGTTTGCCGGAGGTGGGGAAACCGCGCATCTTACAGTGAACACTTAACCTAAATCTCTTCAAAAAGGCCAATTTCAGAATGTTTCTGAGAATGAGATTTTAACCCTAAACTACGGTGCATCTGGTCCTCAGTATGAGACGAATGGTGAGAACCCTGAAAAATCTGAATTAGAGGTACCCTAAACTCTGCTGCAGACATTCATTCTCTAGAATTCTCCAGCGAACAGACCCCAGAATTATTCAGAAAAACAGATTCTCTGAATTCTCGGAAAAGACTCCAGAATTATCTAGAAACAGTCGGACTCCGTAATTCTCCCTCGGCCTTTGCTCTAAAAACCTCAGCACCGTCAGTCTCCGAGGGACGGCTCTCAGTCTTACTGGATGAGGCCCGTCTAACTCGTCCTGATGGTAAGGTCAGGGCACCACAGTGAATCAGTGCTGGGAAGTATTTGCGCAGCTGTTTGGACACACCCTCCCGGTCTGCAGGAATGCCCCTCAGTCCAGATGTGGTCTGTCTGTGGTCATGTGTGTCGGGGGGGAGGGATGGGGGATGGCTCATGCATGTATGCTCACTGAAGGGAATATAAGCTCCAGCTTTGTGCAGTTATGCAGCTTCTCATTGTTTGACCAGTCTGGGCTTTGTTCAGGTTGTTGGAGCATGTGTGGCCTCTAGCCTGCAGCACTCTTGCATTACACATTTTGTCATTAAATATTTGGGTTGCACTATAAGAGAGACTTTGCCTCACACAACATCTTATTTTAACTGGTTTCACCTACCGTTTGGAGATGGTTACGCCGGGCAACCCTACAGGCAAAAATGTAACTGTATCTTGAGTCATTTATAAGGTTGTTAATATGTTTTGTGTTCTCTTAAGCATGCGATTTAGACAGTATCCATAAAAATTTAGACTGTTCACCATCTCATTTCACACCAAATGAGCCAGAAAACTAAATACAGAGGCAAGTACAAAAACAGAAGAAAATGTCTTGACTGCATCTTTGAGAATAGCTAACAACATGGAGACAAATGGCTATCCCTGCAGTGCCTGTCTGCTGCTTGTTAAGGCTGTAATTTCCGAGGTTGTAAAGGTCCTATGAAATCTGATTCCCTTTGGATGTATTCAAAGCGTTTTGAGTTGCTTTTGGAAACTTGGTTTGTTGAGTTATACTTTTGGTCAGAAGTTTTTTTTATGGCATTGCAGGGAGCGAGGAACTCCTTTATCTTAGTTTAAGATGTGTCATGCTATAGCCAGTTGAATTCTGTTTTTGAGCATAAAATGTAACTCACTGGCTGAGTTTAATTTATACAGCCTTTTTTATTTGGGTGGCAATATTTTTGGATGCATTACAGTGCTGAAAATGTATTTTTGTTTTTTCCATATGCCTTATTTTGAGTATATTACAGTAAACATTTCTGTAAAGGTAGGTCAGGATAGTGGAAGGTGTCACAGCATTCAGATAAGACACGGTGTGTCATAGAGGCAACAGGATCAGTATGCCACAATTACTAAATCAATTATAAATCATCAAAAACTGCATGCACAGTTTTGACCTGCACTGGGCCTTAATTGAGATCAAGTGATAGTGAAGTCCTGATGAAGAGACAGTGTGGTTGGAAGCATTGCTTCATTTGTTATGGGGAGCAGTAAATCATTGATTTACTCTGTTAAAATTTTTCCACATGGTTTTTCTGTCCTCCACCTGCATAAGCTATTGGATGTGTCTGTGTTATCTTTTGTTTCCATTTCAGAGTTTTTGCCATGTATATTGGCTTATGACAGGACCAGCTGAACACTTCGCTTCTTCTTAGCTTCCATTGCAATCAAATCAAACAAAAATGCTGCCCATCTATCCGCCGCAGCAGAGAGCTCTTGCTTAACTTTACTGTTAACGTGTTGATGACAGACTAGAAAATAATGGCAGTAGGAGAGATGACTGCAACAGAGAGCTAGGGCCCTATTCCCTCTTGATCTGCCTCCATCCCTGTCACGACAGGGATTTTTAAAATGTCATTTTTAGGGATTTTTTTAATTTTTATTTTTATGTGCTGCCATTGGCACGTGGGGGAAGTAATACTCAGAATTGTACTCGTTTCCTTTTTAGCATAATGGTAAAGTCTGGTAAAGCATGGATATTAACTGACTCCAGCTTCATGTTCGACATTAAATGTGAAAAAGGGCTAGTCTCTTTCTTGGAATTTGCATCCTCTAAACGCACACATGGCTCAATATCAAAGAAGAGATGTGTATGCGTGTACTCTGAGACCTGCAGGTTTTTCCGTAAAATTATTCATTTTGCTATTTTTTTTTTGGCATACAGTATTCTTCTTGCGTTCCAATTCGACATTATACATAGAAATCGAAACGTCAGTGCATTCTTTCGGGATTTGTAACTGTAAAACAGGAGAGTGCAATGTCTCGGCTGAAATGATTCTATGTGTAGCAGGCACACAATTCAGTGTGGAGTAGCATACGTCAAACCACGTCTGGTCTGGAAATACAATAGGCTACTGCGAGCCAAACTTGCTGATCGTACATCGCTTACCGCGTTTGCCACATATTTTCAGTCGAAAGTCGAAATGGATCAATTTAGGTACTTTTAGTCAAAGGCTGTACACGAAACGGCACAGTGCTATTTTAGCCTGCTGCACGAAAGGGGAAGTTATGTGGCGAGGTACGGGTGGGAGGCAGGATGTGAAAAGTTTCCTCTTTGATGTTTCGAGGGAGCTCTCTTCCTCGGCTACTTCTCAGGCTGGATGCAATGGTTTGTGGGAAATGCCTCCACATTTTAGCATGAGAGATGAGCTGGGAATCACCGAGGCAAAACTTTCTTTCATATGCTTTTTTTGCCCTTCGTTGAGCAGAATGTGGAGGAGTGGTGTTTATCTTTCTCTTGACGTTTCATTAGTTAGTGCACATTGCACTTAAAATTGGATTTGAATGCAATCCAAAGTACGGATTTGTGTTTTTTTTTTGAAACGCTGGAACAAAAACTGAACGGCTATGATGCGCTTTTGTGTACTTAACGCCGGTTTTCTGTGAAGCGACTACAGGTAAATAATTTTGCATTATGGAAGTTGTCCATTGTTATACTATCTTAGGTAGTATTTTAGAGCAGACGAGTAGCGCTGATTCGTGTGGCTAGCTTATGGCTAGCATTATTTGCTAGATGTATTTGTTTTCCGTTTTATTTAAATAGATAAATGCATATATTTCGCAGATTAACTGCTGGTGAGATTCTTTTTAGAGGGCGGGCCATCTGCTCCGTTACACGTCTGTGCACTGCCGTATTCTTTTCTTTTCTCAAGTTTCTGACCGTGAAAGAACAGTTAAGAAGTTCAGGATTAACAGACGAGTCAGTTCAGTGGCAACTTCGCTATACGTCTGATGCGTAGTCCCTTTTTATACCTTTCGTTGAAAAAATGGCAGCAATACTTGGTATTTGTGGCCAAATAAATGTTGACGTTTAGTATGCGTCGTTTCGGTGGTGTCAGTAACTGTTAGCTCTGAAGTTTGCTGTGCGGCAGAACTAGAACATTTTAAAAAACTCTTACTGCAATAGACTGGATTCAGAAAAGCAATCTGTTAATAAATGTATAGCACGTGATGCGTATGAAAACCAGCTGTCTGCGTTCATCATAGCTGCGAGACTTAACAATAACTTGAACAAATTAAACGGCCATTCACAGAATCGTTTCGGTCGTCTTCCTCAATTTATTTATGTACTGAACGAAAGACGTAGTGAGAAAGTCTTTAACATGCAAGCACTTGGGTTTTCAGAACTGTGTGACAAACCATTTCTAATATTTAAACGGATGATAATATTTTATTTTCTCCCATTCTTGCGTCTCTAACAGGTTTGATTATTCTCTTACGACAAAGGGGCAACCAGTTAGTCCATCGCTATTGATGATTTAACAATAAATGCCATGTATTGTCTTAATATGGTGTACACTGGTCACAACAATGCAGTGATCTTCAGACTTTAGGTTTTCATGTAACGTGAACTGTTTGCAGTATAGGCCTAATGCAGAACATTTGTTTTGTCCATTCATTTATTAGGCGCACTTGTGGTTTAAGTGTCGTCGGTTGTCCTGGAGCATAGACTTGTGGGAAAGCAGCAGTAGTGCTTTGGGAATTCTCGTGTAGAAGTTGAGTTGTGCAGTGGTTTCAGGCTGGTCAGTGGCATAGCTTTCATTCCAGATAGGGGTTGGAGGAAGACACTCCCTGCAGTCCCTTTGGGTTTTAATTTATTTTCCTTTTCGAAAATAAACATGCAAAGTGTGTAATTTGAACCGAGGTTTTAGGCTTCTTGGCTCTACTCACTGGTGATATTACTTGAAGCACTGCTCAGAGAATTGCTCTGAATAAAATTATGCTTGCTAAAAAAAAAAAAAAATTCCAATATTTTCATAAGCTGTCTGACAAACGGAACTGTTTATAGTGTATGATATAATTTCAAATATTTTTTTTTCTGTAGCAGCAGTGCAGACAATACAGAAGTATAGAAAAAGAAGAAAGGAAAAGCTGGTGCATTAAAAATGTGTTCATTCATTTATGAAAGCTGCATTGATAGTTCAAACGTGTAAATACAGTGAAAGATATCAACCTGCTGTTCAGACAGAGGAGAATATAGAGGCTGCTGGACTAAGGTTCTCCAAACCCTGACCATGGGCTGTGGTGACTCACTGCAGCGATTTCCTTTTGTAACAAGACATGAGAATCTGTAGGCTACACTTGACAGTGGAAAATTCTGCCTGTCGTTGTTGAACTGTACAATGTCTGGAAAGGTTGAATTCTTCAACTGCTATGGGAGCTTAATGTTCTGTTCAGGGATGCTGAGTATACAGAGCATCTGCTGAGTATCTCTCTCTGGGTACAGGTGGCATTGGGTCTTTCCCGCCCCCATTTTCTGTATCAAGCTGTTTTTGTATTTGTCTGTCTTCTGTAATTTCTTTTTTTTTTTAAAACCACTTCCCATAATGACCAAGATTACAGAAAACACTGCTCAACTATTGCGCGTTAAAATCTACTCATTATTTATTAATGTAGTCTACATGTAAAATTAAATTTACTACTAGCCTACACTGGCATGCAAAACTGTATAAATCGTTCACAAAGTGGTCTGAAGGGCCACAACTTTTCCAGTTTCACTGGCAGATTAAAAAACTGAAAATATTATGCTCCTGTTCTAATTGTCTGCATACTGTCATACAAGAATAAATTTGTGTCATTTAATGCTGCATCACCTTATAATAATAAAATAATCTTTCTGTTATGGTAAAGGCCAGTGTAACTTTCATAAATGAACACATTTTTACTGCTGATATATATTAAAAAATTGGTTAACGGTGATAGGAGAGCGCATGGTACATTTGTCCTTTCCCAATGTGGGGAGGCTGTGGACGCCTCTCCCTCTCGTTCGCAGCCCTCCAGGTGCAGTGCCTCGTTACAGGATCAGACCCGTCCCAACACCGCAGCATCTTTTGTCCGTTTGGGAGGGCAGAGATGCTGGTGTCACCACTTCGGAGAACTGGCCTGCTGACAGGGAGGAGGTGAAGCTGTATGCTGAGGTTGGGGTAATCCTGCCAATGGGAGCCCTCCCTACCTCAGTCACACTATAGCCAGTTACAGGCCCAACAAGATGCGCCACCGGAGAACAGTAGGGCAAGCCCAGATACAACAAAGCGAAAAGACAAGTTGACAGGGCTTGTTCAAAAACTCTAGTTCACCTTGTAATTGCATTTCCTTTGTGGCATTGGCTGAAGTTTGTCAAGGGATGACAAGCGATGTGGAGTTGGCTTGTTTTCTGTTGGACCTGTGAGTAACGTTTCCTCTAGCTGTGCAGCTAGCTAGGTTAGGTGGGCTACTCTCGGTTGGTGGGCAGGGTTGAAGATGGAGGAGGAGACTTCTTTGATTCTAAACACAAGACCACGGCACTGGCTTAAAATTCTGCATAGTATGTCTTTAATATGTGTGTGTGTGTGTGTGTGTGTATATAATCTTTGCTACCCTATTGGTTAGCCCTCAAGCTGAGAATGATTTTTTTCACGAGGCATACAGTACATGCCTCGGTTTGGAATTTTATTGGAATTTCCTCTTAATTTTGGCATTTCGAATGGAAAGCAGGTAGTGCCTGTCGCATATAATTCAATTCAATGCCAATTATCTTAATGAAACCTAAGTAAGAAGCACTATTCAGGGGTTTAAAGTTAAACCAATAAAACAAGGCATTTGCACTTTATTGATTGGTAGCTTAATTGTCTATACTTTACACTGTGCTGGGGGCACAAATCACCCGGCCATTGGCACAGTCTGCTCAGACTACTCAATGCCCGCGTAAATCCTTAGCATGCCCGATACTGCGAGTACTGCTGCATCTCATGCAACCAATGCTAAATTTCACCTAGCTTTCCTTTTTCTGAATGGCTGGTAACTTCGTCACGGAGAGAGTGAGTCACTTTGCAAACAGATGAGTTGATTAATAATTAATGAACAAATTGAAAATAAATGATGAATTGAGAAAAGGACACGCATAGCTGGATTTCTGCTTAAATATTACCTTTCCCAGCTTTGCCCGCCTTCCCACTGTACCCCTTAGCTGTCTCAGACATTTATGTAGCACAAGATGGAAGGTGTGAAGTATCAGGATCAGTTTGGGGTGGCCTTGCAGCAGTACAATACAATTATCTCAGAAGCTGAGGGTAGTGCAGGAAATATCCACCGCAGGTCAAGGGGTGCAGAACAGCCATCGGAGCAGAATGCAAAGCCCTTCAAGCACGTCTGAAGCATAAGTGAAGCAGTGAAGGTCACTTTGGGATGGAGCAGCATTACTAATGTTGAGAAGAGGCCTCACTAGCAGAACTGCAGGATTTGCAGAAAAATGATCTTTGTCTTTGCACAAGACCTCGTCCGGGCTCGTCTCTGTTTGTGTTTTTGGGGGGAATTTGCTGCTTGACTTCTGCGGCCAGTGGCCTTTCAAACAGACTTCCGGAGCATCATCAAGGTGTGAGTCACGACTCGGACTCAAAATATATTATAAAATATATTTATTTTTGCTGTGTTCCCCGTTTGCACGGGTTAATATGCATGAATATGCACCAGCGCCGTGACAGGGTTCAGTGTGCGATGAGTCATCGCCGAGCGCGGTGGCTCCACCGAATCGCTGTTGCCCGAGGGCCCCAAACTGGCTGAGGAGACCTATCCAAGTGGGAGGCTGCTGTGTTCACATCTAATTGGGGTCTTGGTGAAGATATATTAGTCCAAATTATAATGGCCAATTTACAATAATCAAGTACCGAGAGCCGAGTGCTGTAGCACGGCCCCCGAAGGCTCTCATTTCTTTGAGCTGTTTATTGTGAGCTGCAGAGGAACGTTGTCATAATTGTGGTCATTCTGAATGTGTCTTAGTTACTTGAGACAAAGGGCTTTTGAAGGTTGGAGACTCGTACATTTTTCCAGTATTATGGTTAGAATGCATTTCTGCATGCAGACAGGATAAACACGCTTTTGCCGTCCTGCAAAGCAGATGTCTGAAATCGATAGTGCTCTCTAAACGGTGCCCTCTGCTGGGAATAAAGATGAAATTCCCCCTTTCGTGTGCTGTCCTTCATTTTTAGCCACCTGTGATCAACAAAGGAGGAACAGGTTTGCTCACGTTGTTATTTCTGATCTATCGCAAGATCATTAATGAGCAGTAAGCCTGCTTTAAATGAACGTGTTTATTTCAGTGCACAGTACAAGATGTTCCGTTTTCTAAAAGATTAAGCCTAGAGTAGCTGTTCATTCAGATTGTAACACAGCTTGGTTGTTCTTTTGTATGCCAAATCAACTTTTAAATCATAGGCTAAATAATGAATTTGTAATTTAAACATTCCTGAAGAGGATGCCCAGGAAATGTGTTCTGTGATGTTCTTCCCAGTATTCAGAGACTGTTTGTTCATGGTTTCTGACATTTTTTCATTTAGCCATTTAGCACATGCTCTTGGCTGCAGTTAAAGGTAAATGCTATTGTGGGTATAAAACATATAGTAATGTTTTAAGAAGCAAATATGTTAGGGGAAGTAGTTCTAGATTTAGCATAGGCAGGGGTAGTAAACTCAAGCCAAAACTTTAATTTAGCATCATGTGAACCAACCAGTTTAAATGATTGTCTTTCCAGCCTGTAGGTGAATATTGTGTGTGTGTGTGTGTTGTGGTGGGAGACTGGCTTTTTGTCACTATATTGCCTAGTCATTGGTTTTTCTACTGTGTTGCTGTGAATTGGTTTCTGCTTAAATTAACGCTTTTTCTAAGCACTAGCAAACTTTCCCAAGCAAAATGAGGCGTGTCTCTCTCTCTCCTCTGTGAACTGCACATCAGCCAGCCAGTTCTGATCTCACCCTCTGTTTGGACAGGTCTCAGGCGTCACAGTCCTGGGCTGGCCCTCTTGTGTTTAGAATAGAGCAGTAAACAGAGAAGGCTTATCCCAAGTTAAAGTTTAGAATTCATGTGTTTCCACAGTATACATCTCGTGTAGACTAGGCCAGGTGCAAACTGCTAACAGTGGTTTGGGTTTGTGAAACTGTGAATCTTATCCACATGTAGGTATTGGCTGTATACCTTTGCTCTTGTTAGGATTCCAATATATGTTGTTCATTTTGCAGAAAAAGATGCAGTGCCCATGTTTTCCCCTGGAGTTTCAGTATTACAGCAAGATGGTGAAGCATGTTGTCTCACCGTATAACCCACTGAATAGAGCATCAGTAGCAGATCAGCGGAATGTTGGCGCTTGGGAAATCTTCCTGTTGTTTCCTTTGACATCCAACAGGTGGCACTGTAGGGTAATCTTAGTTCTTATTGCCAAATGCTTTGAAACTTTAGTCAACTAAAGATGTCTGTCTTTTGGATTTGGGAAATGTGTTTTGCATTTCCATAATCAGCAATTCTTTTAATTCCTTTCTAAAGCTGTTTAGTGAGCGTTGTTTGTAAAAGCCTTGGGCAACGTAATTTCATGCATAGATATGTTGTCATTGTCTCATTCAGAAACGATGCTGCTATTTTACTCTTCATTATATGACACGATTTGGTTTGCTTCTGTTTTATTTCCGGTGGGAAAGCACGGAGACTGCTGCAGTTGTTTTCTGCTGTGTGCTCTAGTGAATAGCCGGAAGCGTTGTAACATCGTAAATGGCTGTCCTCAGGGTTACAGACGAGGTTAATGCTTGATTAGCAAATGGGCAGTAAACACCTGTGCAAACAGCACGGCGAACGGCAGCAGTTTTTTTTGTCTCGCATGTCGAGGCTAACTAGCTGCAGATTAATGGAAGTTGCCACCGGATGCTAATGGTGGCCTAATGTCAGCGATGTTAAATGAACCTCTGTCACTCATTGGCAGACGCGCGTGTGTTCATTTTGTGGAACGTGAGAATTGCTCCGTTTGTGTCATTGTTGTTAATGAGTCTGAGCTCATGCAGGGGGAAGGTCTGCACAAACGCACATAAATTATTTGAGTTTCTCATAATTGGGCATCTGTGCCAGACGGGAGCGCAGGAATGGGTGGAGATGTTCCTCCGCACCCTCTTTCCCGGGATGATCACTCCTCCTCGCCCTCCCGTTCGCCGGGCCCGTGGGAGTAATAACAGGCCTGTTGTTCGGCTGCGTGTTCCTTGCGCTGTTATCCGTGCGAGCGTCTGGCCGTTCGACCGAACGAGTGGCGATCCTCAGTCTCCTCCAAACTGAGGTCCGCAGTGTGGAAGCAGAGGCCTGGCCTGAGTGCCGTGGAGCACTGCGAAAAGGGGTGTCGTTGCCTGAGGTGGTTAATCAACCGGTCAGCTACTTATTCAGGAGTGCCCAGTAACTTGCTTAATTAATGCAGAGATTAAGGTGTTCGTAAAGATTTTCAGCACATAACCGTTTCTTTTTAGTCCACCAACCAAGTAACGGGAAATAAAGGCAGAATTTTTTTCTCCCTTTATGAAAGACTCGTCAAATGAATGTTTGGCTTTTTCTGGCGGAAGCGTGTTCTCAGGGGCGTTTCTTTTTCGTTTCTGGCGCTCGCCCCATCCCGTGGTTTCTCATTACCTGCTTTGATCTGAGCCGGAGCGGCTTCATTTCTCCGTGCCCTGTGCGCGCGGGACAGCGACTGCGCCGTGACTGCGCCGCGCGGCTCTGGCTCCTGCTCCGCGCGCGGACGGGAAGCGCCGAGAGCCCTTTCGCGGTGCCTCCGGCTGTCGGAACGCCCGGGGCCGCGCCCGCACCGGCCGCGCCCGCCAAACACAGCTGTAATCAGACAGCGGGCGGGCCGCCGCAGCTGCCACAGAGCGGAGGGGGGCGGGGCAACGATCCCCGCGGTAATAAACGGGCGCTTGTGCTGCCGGAGGTCGGTCGAGAGCTCGCCTTCTCACGCGGCGCGCCGGAACGTTTGTCAGCGTTTGAAATGAAAAACTGGAAGAGTCGACGTTTGGAGAGGCTGGTTTCCTCGGTGTTATTGCTGTATTTGACATGCTGATTTCCTTTGCAAATAAATAATCATTCCTTCAAATTATTTTTTTGTTTACTGCTTCTGGGGAAGGGGGGGGGGGGGGGGGTGGCGGCGGCGGCATTACACAGTAAGGATGCAGCATTTAAAGAGCCAGTGAGAATTACTAAGAAACTTAATATACAGACGTGTAAATTCACAAATCTGGGTTCCTCAAATTTTTTAGTAGCCAGCCAGGTGAGAAAAGTAGCCAGCTAGGGGTGTTGCAGGCAGGGAGGCAAATTGTTCTGATGACGTAATTTTTACTAAAATAATTTGCAAACCTTAGATGTATGTCTAAAAGTAGCTGGCCAATCAGAGATCTGTCATCAGCCTTTCAGCTGACAGCCGATGCTTAGAGGAATTCACTGAACACTGATTACATACAACTGAAGTAAAATACACAAACACATGCACACACAATTTGTGAAAGGAGATACATTTCCCTCCAGTGTATAGGTACTATAAGAGCACACATACACACACACACACACAACTGTGTAAAACATTTTGACTTTTTCCCCCATAATTTTCTGCTCTGCTTTTTTCCATTTGTGGTTCTCAGGAAATCACAACGCTATCGTGTGTAAACAGACCATGTACTCTTGGTGACAGGCTGTGGACTGTGTAATTAAGTGTATTTCATTACATTTGTTGGGCTTGCAGGAGCGGACACATGTGATTTAGGTCCCCGTCACGCCATCATTTATTTGAGTACTCCGTTTCCTTAATTGCATCTTCTTTTTATTGATATGCCAGCTTGTACACCTCGGCAAAATGTAAACACTTATTGTGATTTTTAACTTTTATTTCAGGCGTGTCCACTCAGGTTTGCTTATGCGCGTATTCAAGATTCACATGAAAACGGTTGGATGGAAACCCCGCTATTGTCTCATCAGAGCACAGGCCTTTAAAGCTGAGGCCCCTTTGAGGAGGTTACAGCTCTAGTTAATGCCGGCTCTTCTGGGAGTGTACGGGTTGCGTATGAGCCTACAGTGTGTCTGAGCTCCATGTAAACGGAGGGAGTGTGTGGGCTGGCCCGGCGCTGGCTGTCTCTGACGCGCTGTCCTGTCTGTCCTGCGCAGTGATGCGGGGCTGAAGGAGGTGCTGTCGGACTGGGACTCGGACATGGGCAGCACGGAGAGGCTGAAGGACAGCACCGACGCCATCCACAACGGCAGCAAGAGCGACCACGAGGCCGCCCGCCGCCTCGCCCGCCGCCTCTACCACCTGGAGGGCTTCCGCCGCTCCGATGTGGCCAAGCACCTGGGCAAGAAGTGAGTCACAGACCTGCCTTTACCAAAACACACTTACAGCCTCTCTGCCTGGGCAAGAAGTGAGTCACAGACCTGCCTTTACCACAACACACTTATAGCCTCCATACCTGGGCAAGAAGTGAGTCACAGACCTGCCTTTACCTGAACACTGAACACACTTACAGCCTCCCTACCTGGGCAAGAGGTGATTCACAGACCTGCCTTTACCTGAACACTGAACACACTTACAGCCTCTCTGCCTGGGCAAGAAGTGAGTCACAGACCTACCTTTACCACAACACTCTTACAGCCTCTCTACCTGGGCAAGAAGTGAGTCACAGACCTGCCTTTACCTAAACACACTTACAGCCTCCCTACCTGGGCAGGAAGTGAGTCACAGACCTGCCTTTACCTGAACACACTTACAGCCTCCCTACCTGGGCAGGAAGTGAGTCACAGATCTGCCTTTACCTGAACACACTTACAGCCTTCCTACCTGGGCAAGAAGTGAGTCACAGACCTGCCTTTACCAGAACACATTTACAACCTATAGTCTAGGTAAGAAGTTAGTGCACAAACCTACCTCTTTTCATGGTCCTTGTGGTCCTCCCCCATGAGTCTGCTGGTTTTTGTTTTCCCTGATTCTACAAACAGTGAGACTCAAGAAAGCATGATTCTAATGACCTGTGAGTTCATTATGCCATCAGACGTTTTGGTTAAATGTCAATAATGCTTTCAAAGTAATCCCAGGCTGCTCAATCTCTTTGGCCTGACACAGCTCTTCAGTGCACAGGCCTCTTTATGATGGCTTTCAGTGTTTCACCGCTGTTTTGTCAAACTCGTAAGTTCTATGATTGGAGTGGAAATTCACAGGGTAGAATATCGCCATCTGGTGGCCGCAAAATTCCTAGAAGTTGGATGGGAAGGACATTAAGCCACTCGCCTTTTATCTTCTATATAAAAACCTAAAACCAAAACTTTATTTTACTTAGTTTCAGAGGCATGGATTGAGACTTCAGCTTAGTTTACGCTTCTTGGACAGGCGTATTTACAAAAGTTTATCAATTTTTTTTTCACGGCTAGTTTTAATTTTAGTCTCAGTGTTCGTTTACTGTAATAACACTGCCCTATAGGGCCATAATGACCACTCACGTACAGCTGAGAGCTTGGGCAAGAATGAGGCCCGGCAGCGGGAAGCAGATAGCTAATAGAGCCCAGCCTCGCTAGGATGGGCACACTTCCAGGGCCGTGCTGTGCCAGTAAATCCACGGTTCTTGTTTAGGCGGGGTCCAAACTGGAGGTTTTAATTCAAGCCAACGCAAACGTAACACGACTGCAAACACAACGCCGGATGATTCTGGCCGTAAGCAGTCAGACTGCAAGTCTGTAGCCTCATCGTCAGCTGTAACTTCCCTTTCCCAGCGCTTCGTTTGTCTGAGTGTGGTGACGGCGCTGCATGGCACTCATCGGCTGAGACAGAGCGGATTCGTTAGTTTGGAATGATTCAGCCATTTAAACCGAGGTTTGGCGTAGGTGGCCTGATCGAAACAGCCGGCTTAGGAATTTAGCCAACGCCACCGGGCAGCGCCCAATCATTTTGCAGAGTTCGGCCAGATAGGAAAATGTTTTAAAGAACACGGTGTATGTCGTGCAAGAACTTCGAAGGCGCAGGCTGTGATAGAGAATGATGCAGAAACAGAGTGCTGCCAAAGAGAAACGGTAAAGAGCCTGTTTCCGCCCTCAGTCTAGCGGTGAGGGACGCGTGCCCCGGGGAGGCAGTGTGAAACGGCAGGGCAGGGCGGGGAAGCTCTCCGCAGGCATGGGGAGCACGGTGGGCTGGAGCGCGGCGCGCCGTGCGGATGAGCGATGCTGTCACCCTGCGCCGCCCCGCGGACGAGAAGCCGGGACCGCGCGCACCTGGGGAGAGCCAGGGGGCGCCGTCGGCTGCCCGAAGGAACGCGTTCAGTGTCTGACGCGGGGACCTGAGAGATGACTGAGAAGTGCTCACATTCACAAGCCTCACACGTCACCGCCTTGCACTTCACAGCCACCGTCATTACCATAGAACCAAAGGTCTCTCCATGCTCCCCGTGTAATATTTACTCAGCAAATGAAGGTTACATTTGTGAAGAAATTTTGGTTAGTTGATCAGGATGTGTCTGCGTGTGCGTGTCCACGTGCAACAGTACATTTCAGGATGTTTATAACATTTTACTGTTTTGCAAGCAATTTAATATTCCCTTTTTACACGTACATGTTGCACACATTAAATCTACAATGTGACTCATTCTGCTCACAGAAATAAATCTGTAATAATTTTGGTTGCCACCTGAGAGGTGTGACTGTGGCTTTTGGCCCTGCACGATGCCCTTAGTTCTGAAATGCTGTCAGATTCTGGGTGGGATAAAGTGTGAAGGCCCACTTGCTGTTTGAAAGGTTTGGCATGTTAGCCTTGCTTATTCGGCCAGCGTGCTCTTAGAACCACGCTTTTGTTCCCTCTCAGTGCCAGGCGACTTGGATTCCTGCGATGTTTCCAATCACCTAATGCTTCTGGTCTGCCCCCCTCTCTGGGCCCAACCCAAACCCACCCAGAGCCAGCCTGATGTCCCACAGCCTTTACGCTCTGGGGAAGTTCTATCTGCTTCTGTAATACCACGTCTGCCCCAGTCCCCCCCGCCCAACAACAACCATGCTTAAAGTTCACCTAAAATGGAGCCCGCAGGTTCTTTATTCGCCTCTGTTCTGGAAGGCACGCACAGTAACACTCAGATTAATGACGCCACTTCTTCATGCTTTTTTAAATGAATTTTCTGACAGGAACAGTCCACTTAACTTGCTTGTGGCTGCATCCCACTGCTTTTTCTATGTTTAGCTGTTCAGCTGTCTTGGTGAAGCGAGATTAAAAAAAAAAAAAAGAAAGAGAAAAAGATTTAATGGAAAAAAACAGCAAAAAAGAAGAAAAAAAAGCCACGTAGGTGGTGTACATATTACCCAGGCCAGAAGGTAAATGTCACGACCAAAAAAAAAAAAAGCAAAGATTCGCACCTCTCTCGACCTTTCTCACTTTCTCCGTTCCTGAAATACACGGTTGCCCTCGGTGTGATCGTTACGCGCTGACGGGTCCCCGGGGGACACGGCCCGGAAGCCGCCTCCGCGAATTAACGTCCGTTTTATTGGGGTGTTCCCGCTGAAGGCCACACGACTCATCACCGACCGCGTGAAGTCCGGAGCATGGAACAGAGCAGGAGGAAAGCCGATTCTGGAGGCCTGTAGCCTCACCAAAATACACCCAACTCTTGTTTGCTATGCAAAATCAGTCGGGATCACAAAGCTTTTGGGCCGTTAGTTGTTATTTCAATCAGTGTCTGGCCATCGCAGCCGTGGGACATAATTCCAGCAGGCAAACATTTGGACATGGAGTAGAATGTGAATTTAACTTGGGGGAGAGGGGTCCTCCTTTGTACTCTGTTTGAGTCTTAAATTCATTTTCACCTCAAATAGAGCCTGTGGCTGTCAGATTTGTGAGCAGAAAGCATAAGTAAGCCTAGCCTTAAAAAACTGATGCTTAACTAAAACCAGCTTAGCCTTATAAAACTTAATTAAATTAAACTTAATTAAAACATTTTTTGTATTGCTTTTGATTGTTATGTTTAGTAAGAAACATTTTTGGATGCCTCTAGTGTAAACTCAACATCTGGAGCACAGAATTAGGTCGTGCATGTCGCTTGGTTTTGGACTGAAAACCAAAGTGTGGTCTTATAGATGTGCATGTAATTGTGCATTGGGCAAATCACCCTGTTTTTATCTGGGACAGATGGCCACTGCTGGAGTAGAGAATGCAGTGAGCTCGCAAGTGCACGCAAATCCCCACCCCCCCACTTTTTCCTCTGGTACTGTTGGGGGGAAAAAAAGCCCCCATCAACCCAGGACTGCTGTGCTATTTTTATTTCAGTCAATAAATTCATTTCAACATTAATTTCAACTGATGGCTCAGGTCCCTCATTAGTGTAGGTAGGGCATTAGTCTCAAGGGAACATGTATTATTTAATTAACAGGTCAAGATGCCATTTGAGCAGTCGGTTTCTCCCAAATGTCGCCCATGAAAGTGCTTAATAGGGTCAAGCACTTAATACGTTTTCCTTGAGCTGTTATTTTTGGATCCCCTGCGCCCCAAAGCCATGCGATTTATGTTGGCTCGCGCCCCGCAGGCTCGTCGCTGCAGGCGCAGGGAAGGTGGTGCTTTAGGACGCCGTCAGCCCTGGGCCGCTCCCTGTGCTGCTCCCTGTGCTGTCATTGGCTCGCTTTCATCTGGTGCCCTCTCTTACTGGAACATTGCAGGAGCTTAAAATATGGCCTGAATTATGTACTGTGTATATATATATATATATACATGTATAATTATACATAATGTATAATATACATGTATATATATGTGGTTGCAATTCCATTGTGTCTCTAAGCCCACAAGACACCTCAACAAGCATCTGTTTGCACTAAAACTTCCCCTTTGAAGACCTTTGGAATTATATCACACGTTGATGAGTGGGAGACATTAATTATAGCCTAGGTATTGATGTCTGACTGCCTTGCGCACACTAACCCAGCTTGGAAACCAGGAAAAAGGATGCTTTCTTACTCTGGTTAGTTCATCAGTCCCGAAGCAGCCGGGGAGGGCTAACAAATGGTGGGTTTGTGCTCCACGGGCCCGGAGCAGCGCTGTGTAGCGGAGCAGGCGCTATTGTCGGAGAGAGCGCCGTGCGAGTCATACTCTGGCAGCTGTGAGATCCGTTACAGGATCACGTTAGCACGGTTTGTCACCGCGATTGTTACGCTCTCGCAGTTTACTTCACACCAGCGGCGCGTCCGCGAGCGCGAAGGGCAGGCCGCTGTCTGCGTAGCCCCTTCCTCCCTTCTGCTTCTGCTCCTGGGTGCGATGAGGATCCTCCTCGGGGTGAGGCCCCGTTAGTCTCCCAGATGAGGGCATGATGGGAGCCCATTGTGTGGTCGGAGCAACCTGCTTATCGGTGTGTGTCACAAAGTCCCCCCCACCCACCCACCACCCACCCCACCCCACCCCCCGCTCCTGACAAGCTGCGGTCTTGGACCGGGGCGTCCAACAGTCTGCAGCCCCTCTTCCTCCTGCGCGTCATTTGTTGATTTGGAATGGAGAGTTGTGAGAGTGTATGCGTGGGTGTTTATATAAACCATGTTTTTTTCCCCCCCGTTTCCCTCTCAAACCTACAATGAATGAAAAGTCATGGCCTGTTTCATTGTGCATGACTGTAATATGTGAAGTGTTCTCACAGGCTTTAAGCACATACACACATTCACTGATCTTTGACCCCTGCATAGATACGTGTGGCTTTTCTGTTTTGTGTGGTAATAATTGCTCAGTTGGGTGACACCCTGGCTGATGGGGTTGTCCCTGTGCTGAGATCTAAATGCGGTCGTCTTGTCTTCCCGCAGCAACGAGTTCAGCAAGATGGTTGCCGAAGAGTACCTCACCTTCTTTGAATTTACAGGGATGACATTGGACCAATCTCTCAGGTACAGTTCTGCCTATTTTAGCTACTCAGTGTGCACTGTAACCAGCATAACCGTTATACTGCGTGACTGTACACTAGTCTCTGTTAGGTAGTCCATAATGGGATCCTGGACCACATACCTAGCCTGTTAGTGGTAAAGTATGTTCACACAGTGATCCCCTTATTATCAGGAAGTACCACACAGCAGCTCCGTAGAGATGTGAACCCTTTGGGAATGGGAGTCATTTGGAACTCTGAAATGTTTGTAAAAGTGAAGTGAACATACTCCCAATTTTTATTCAAATTACATCTCTGAGGAAATGTCAAAAATAATGCAGCGTATGCATCTGAAAGCTGTTGACATGGGAAAGGCTTTTATTGCTCATTTCCTTTATTTCTAGTTTTATATAGATCCAACTTGCGGGTGGGTTTCCTCTTTTTCTTTATCAATGCACTTGCGTAACTAGGTTCTGTGTATTACTCACTTTTTTGCATCAGCGGTAAGGATGAGAATGAGACTGTGCGTATGTATATAAAATGGAGCTAGAAAAGGCAGAATTTCTCATGCTTATTCCGGGGTCATACTGTGTTCATTTGACCGGTCAGTCCGTAACTCTGAAGTTCTGCTGTGTTTGGTGATTGGCACCTGCCCAGAAGCAGCCGCCCCTGAACATGTTTGGGGTATTTGTCGCATTTATCTTGCCTCCAGGATTATCTTTGTTTAGGTGACAGTCCTTCGGATAGATTTATTATTGAACATGATATTGAGCAGAGCCAGAGGGTGTAGAGGAATGTAATGGTTGTTGTGATGTTATGGAATGACAAGCCAGGGTTCTTTAGTTCCCCTTGGCCTCCAAAAACAAACAATTTGGTCAAAAAGAAATTGGAAGAATGACCAGTGCTAGTTGGAGGAGGATTTTCCGTTTCTGCCAATTATGTTCTGTTAGATTTCAAGGCGGGTGAACACATACGGAGTCTGGCCTGTGGCCTTAGCAGCGGCTGGAGGGGCAGGCTGAGGGGCGGCAGAGACTCATGCGCTGTTGGGGGGGTGGTCCAGGGTCAGGTGTGCGTGCAGCTTGCGAAGGAAAACACGCCAAACAGACACCTCACTCTGCGCACGCAACTCGCTGACCGTGGCCAGTGGCAGCCAGGCTTACGGCATTCATTTTGGGAGAGTACAGCTCTCCCGCAGCAAGGGCACACTTGTTTCACGCGCGTGTTTTTGTTGATTTCCGTGAGGTCGTTGGAAGCGAAGAGGACCCTGAGAGGGAGCGAACAAGAGAAAGAGAGAGAGAGAAACGGAGCGAGAGAGGGGAGAAACAGCGATGCGGTGCGTGGGAGTGTAGGGCACAAATTATCTGGAAGCAACTGAACAAAACAGTCTTTAAAAAAGAAAAAAAAGGTGATGTAATTGAAATGTGCGTTGCGACCTCTGCACAGAGCGCGGCATCATCTTTCGGGCGTGATGGCGTGAAGATGAGCGGAGAACCTGTTGACCCGCCTCACATTCGGGGGGGGTTAATGACGCCCCCGCCCTCTGTGGGCCGGGGGAGAGAGAGAGCCGGCACTCTGGCCGCGGGCCAAGCGTTCTGTCGTCGTCCGGGAAACCGCTTCCGCGGTGGGGCTCCGCACGCGTCTGCGGGTGTGCGGGCCCTCTGCGTGCGCTTCGCGTGCGCGTGGGTCTCTGCTCTGCTCGCGCGTGCGCTTGTGTTCGCCCTGTGCGGGGGCGGGCGTGTGGGCGTGTGCACGCGTGCGTGCGCTCCTGTTTTTCTCACGCCGCTGCTGCCCGCGCTTCCTCTTTGATGTCGCTGCGTGCCATTGCCATCCCTTGAATTCATAAATGAATTAAGAACGTGTCCTCTCTGACAGTATGTGACTGCACATTCAGATTCTCTCCATTAATATTCATCATTTCTCTCTCCCCCCTTCCAGATGCTTCTTGAAAGCTTTTGCACTAATGGGCGAAACCCAGGAGAGAGAGCGGGTTTTGATCCACTACTCCAATAGGTACTATCAGTGTAACCCCACCACAATCTCCTCACAAGGTATTGCATTCATTACCGTTGTCCACCATGTGTTGTGTGTTCACTGCACCAGCAGTGTAGTGTTTTTTATCAGTTAAATGTGCTACTGCTACAGATAGCACGCAGTGTTTAAAGTCCAAGACCTGTTACATGTGTTTTTTTGTATGCGTAGCGGATGTGTCAGTCTATGCCATCTCATTTATTTAGCTGTCTGAATGAGGACCGGCGTGTTGTCTGTCACCTTAACGTTGTCAGTGAGTGCACTAGTGCAGTTAGATGTGCACTTTTAGCACCTTAGCTGCATTCTGGGGGATTGATAGTACTGTAGGAAGGTGTCTGGGTATCGCAGTACGAACTTGGCTGCTCAGCTTCCCTTCCACACTTCATTTTTCTCACCCACACTCCAGCTTTTTCAGAAGACAAATGCTGGAATATTTAACCGACGCTTTATCCCGGCGTTTCAGCCCCTGAGCCAAGAATTTTATGTCTTTAAACTTTGAAACCCGGAGTGGCAAGGGCAAGAAAGGATATTGGAGACCGTTTGTGGGCATACCATAATGCTTCAAATAACGGTTGCCCTTGAAGTAACCGTCTGCCTATAATAAACTCCATGGTTAGACAGTTCATTGATAAACAGCGCCCTTGAATGAATAATGATGTGATTATTCAAAGCAATATGGTACTTTGGAGGCTGCAAATTAAAACTCAGTCATTGGATCCTCTTTAAATAAAATGAAAAGATGACATGTTAGGGAAAAAATGTGGATATTAGTTTGAAAAATGAAACCTGTTAATTTTCTCTAATTCAGGCTTCCTTAGTCCACCACTGTGGTGTCATGTCTTCTCCATAGCAACAGTCTTAGTAACAACAAGTCCGTCTGACCAGCAAATGGGTGAAAGCTAAAACTGTCTTCTGGTTGCTAAGAGTGTTGCCATGGAAGTGATGTTACACTTTGGCCCTGTGCAGAGATAGATGTTTGTATCAATGTATAGGCACTTGTGTATCTCTAGAGCTCCTTCGTCTCATAATATAAAAATAATCTTTAAAAAATGCATTTAACATGAACCTTGTACTGCATTGGAAGTGTGAACATAGTGAACATGTTTATGTCTTTAATGCAGGGACCTGATTACATGGGTCTTATCTGAACTGAAATGTATGACGAACACTAGAGTATTTTTAACAGATGTGACGCCTAGCTGCTCTTCCCCTCACCACTGATTCATTCTTGTTGCGTAGATGGAGTTCATTGCCTTACCTGTGCTCTGATGCTATTGAACACTGATCTTCATGGCCATGTAAGTACTTCTTCACAGTCTCACATCCACTTCTTAAATATCTACATCTCTCCTGATCAACGTGTGTGTGGCTCTTTTTCTTACACCATTACTCAAGGACTGCTTTAAAAAGTGTGTTATCGCCAGCTTTCTTAAGTGCTATTAAGTCCCCCACCACTAGGTGGTGATATTTTATAGCCCCTTATTTTCTACTTCCTTCCCGTAATGAATGCACTTTATTTGTAACACTCTTCTATAGAAGAATGGCTACATTCATTTGTGGTGTGTTAGAATAGAATGCATTAGATGTTGATGGAAATTGATTTGTTGTGCTTCATAGATATCACTTTCAAGCCATAAGACTGCATTGAAATTATTTATAAAATGACCAACAGATTTGTTAAGAGAATGTGTTTCCACCAAGAAGTAATCTGGTTTTCAGAGATAATGAATATGAAGATACAAGAGAAAGAAGACAATTATTTGCAATTAAACCTTTTTCCAGAAGCCATGACATTTGCTTGGTTATTCTGAGATTTATTTTTAAAAATCTTTCCTGAACACATGTTCGGATGGTTCCTGTTATGTGCTTCTGATTAGGCACCTTACTTTCTAGCTTTTAGACTGTTTACATTTGGTTTGGGGGAGGGGGGAGAATCTTGGGTAACAGGTTACATTCGGGTGCTTTCAAAACCAGGCACTCCAGTAAAATAATAATGACTGCGATAATGACAGCAATTATTCTAATCACCCGGATGCACTTCCAAGCAATTAAATAATTAATTTTCAAGTTCAACATATACCTCCTAAATGATGACAACAAAAGCTTGTTTTTTTTATTTATTTTTCTCCCTTTGACACTTCAGAATTTTTCATGTGCAGTTTTAATTTTCAGCGTCCTTCACGACGAACAGCTAATATAATTCCCAGCTAGGGTTGGTGCTTTTTAATTGGCTGAATGTGGCAGGGGTGTGGCCTTTAATGAAGGTCCATAGATGTTGCCTGCATAGCACAAGATAACTGCTGCTCTATGCAGGAGCACTTAGAGCTCAGCTCTGATTGCACAGGCACTGAGGAGGTTTTCAAAAAAAAGAGTCTGTTGGCTTACAAGGGGAGAGCCAAGCAGTCACAGTGCATCCACACCCCTTGTATATGGGCTGCTGGGAAGGATTTGGTCTGTGCCACTGTCAGGGGGAAATGCATGGTCGCGCGTTCTCTTTCTGTTTGGAATGCAATGGAAGGCATGCGTTGAAAGTTGCATGCATACTGTTGACTCACTCTTCGCTGTTTTCCTTTTTTTCAATGTTTCTTTTCTCCTCCCCCCCCCCCCCCCTCCCTCCTCCGCTCTTCCCTCACCCCCCCCCCCCCCCCCCTCCTCCCGGACCACCTGCTTGCACCCGTTTTACTCACTAGGTGGTAAGTTGGGCTTCCTTTTGGGGCTTTCTGTTTGTTAACACTGTTACTTTCTCATCTCAAAGAGCAGGCACATGCCTTGAGCTCCGAGCCTTCACTCGGTCTGGTGCTAAAATGCGTCATCAGGGAAAACCAACATACTGTAATCAGGGTTCCTGTTGTCCTTGAAAATAAGTTCATCCTGGAATGTTCTGGAAAAGTCGAGGAATGTCTCAAATAGCCCCCTGCCATTAAAGTGAGGGGAAAATTGCTTTATTTAAAAAAACAAAAGGTTTAGCAACAACATGCATCAGTCTTTCCTCCTCACTCACTAGCTTGGTGTCGCATACTATCAAGTCTTCCAATGTCACTATACTACTAATGCTAATAAATTGGCTAGCTCAGTCATTTGTATAGTAATTCCACTACCAAAAGTCATTGGTCATTGAATAGTGATGTAATTTAATTTAGAAGAATGTATTTCTACCTTGCAGGAGTGCACTCTAGCTCAAAGTGTCCCTGTCTCTTAAGGTAAATAAATACTCTTAAGGAAATAAATCCTTGAAAATCACATATTTATTCTCAAAATGTCATTCAGAAGTCCTGGAAGATATTCATTCAATTTGTGGACCCTGCGTACACCAAAGGCAGTTTTGGCTTTTTCATCTTTTGGAAAAGGCATGTTCCTCTTTGATTCAAGGCTCCAGTTTGTACTCAGATGGTGATGGCTCAGCATGGGCTCACAGCATGGGGCTTTTGAAACTCCATCCCCCCTCCCCCCTCCCCCCTCCCCCCCCGCCCCTGGCTTTTCAGTATAACAGACCCCCAATCGCAGCCCTGCTACGCCACGGTTGCGCCCCACCCTTGTCTTGCCCTGTTTGCTGAAAATGCGCCCGCACGTTGAGCTGTTTGAGGACGGACTGACGCCTGACCGCTCAGGCCGGCTCACGTGTGCTCTGGCGCGCTGCACAGCAAGAGGACGCTCGAGCACTCATAAGCATCCGCAGGTTTTTTTTGGGGGGAAAAAAAGCTGCTCGTCCCACATTTTGCCAAGTTTCTCTGCGTGTAAGTAGAGCACAGATTGCATCCTAAGCATCTCCTGTCATTCCGCAGAACCAGGATGTTTACGACTCCTCCTTACACCTAATCTGAAAACCAGAACTATTCACTGTGTTAAGGTAGTGACTTTGATTATCTGTGTATCTGAGGTACTGAAACCATCCCATTCCTTTTCAGAAAGGAGGCGAGCTCATGTGCACAGCTTTGCCCATTTAGAATCCTTCCACCTGGAACCGGATAGCAAATAATGCAAACTAAAGCAGTAGCATTTATTTAAACTGCCAAAAAAAAAATGAAGCAATGATGAGAAGTAATGAACTGTGTAGACGCTTTCACGATGCGTGCACGCTGTAGGTTTTATAATGCCTCTTCCTTCTTTGATTGTTATGGAGCTGAAGATGGGTTTTGTGTTGCATGTTGAAATCCACTGCCAGTCTGAACATTTGTCAGTGCTGCCCACCTACTTGCTCGGCTGCCGTTGGCAGGAACAGTAAAGTCACTGGAACAAACACCGTCTGCTCATGATTTCGGTTTCTTCGGCAAAACCGTTTGTTCAGTCCTCAGTCGCTGACGCTACGAATCGGGTTTAAAAAGTGCTCGTTGATGATCCCCATATTTTAAAGGGGATTTTTTTTTCTCCCCTGTTAAATCGTCAGTATCTGTAGCAGTGCATTTGTAATGTTGTGTTGAGGGTGCTAAATGTTGAATGTTATTATTTTTTTATGATTGCGCCTGAGGAGGTCCAGCAGCAGCGTGTGCTTAAACGATAGGACACTTGACCTGCTGCTTTACCTGAATGACAAGGCCCTCTGTGGCAGGGCGTGGGAGGGCCCTCATCTGTACTGGCCCATAAGGAATTCCAGCCTGGGGTCTTTGATTAGGAGCTGGTGTTCAGGTTTATTCGATTTACACCATGCCACCAGTGATTAGGTTCAGCAGAGAAATGAACATTGTGGCAAGAGCTGCCAGTGTATCTGCTGGGGTCTGGCTGTTTGTCTTTTTTTTTTTTTTTTTGACTACTGCCAGCAAATTTCCCCAAATGAGTGAACAATAGTAAGGCGTTCAAAGGTAATTCTAAGAATATTTTTTGGAGTTATCTCTGTTGTGCTGTTAAGAAACGCCTCCGGTTGCAATTTAATATAGCGTACAATTTTTTGCCTCATTTTAATACAGTTAAAACCATAGAATTTTAATACAGTTATGTTCTTGTGAAACCATAGAATCTTCAGTAGTGGCTGGAGGTATTTTTGTTTTCTGGGTTAGCAGAAACATGTAGAACAAGCATTGACTTTTTGCTGCACCGAGAAGTATGGAGTCTAGTATGTTTTGTGTTCCCAGCCTGACTATCGGATTCATTTTAAAGAATAACGGATGATGCTGAACTTCACACCCACACTGAACACGCTTAATGATTCTCATGTGAGTTTAGTGTGCTGGCAGAAAATGAAGTAATGGCTAGGAGCTCTACCGAACAGAGAGAAAAATGATGATGTATGGATATGCACCATATGAACTTATGTAATGATGACAGAGTGATCTCTAAACGCAATCTGTCAGCTTCATTATCCGCTAAGTATTCATATAATCAAACATCGCTGCAATGGATCAATCTGCTTCCTGTTGATCCTTTGCATTTGCATTCAGATAGAATCCTCACACCTCTTAAGTATATTCTGATCAATCTGGCACCTTATTTGCTGTTTAGATACCAGTAACCAGTGTACTGTTGATAAATTGGTCAGCAGTTGGAGCCAAGTGACATATATAAGATGCTAATGGCCGATTTTGCTTACCCGTGAATTCGGTATATAATTGAATTTTGGACAGATTGTACGGATCTGACAAAATTGTTATGCAAGAATCAATTTGGACTGTTAATGTGCATTTAGTGCTCGGCATCTAGTGAATTCATTAATGGTAAATCAGTGCGTATTGTCGGATGGGAAGGACTGGGGAATAATATTGAGTGCGCTAACTGTACTGTACTATACCCTCTGCATTAAACGGAATTGCCGTAAAGGTCTCTCTCTCCCCCCACCTGTCCCCGCCGGTTGAGACGTGGTCACGGTGATGGGGGTGAGGCCGCGCCTTAGGAGGCGGGCGTGATTCACTGCCGCTTGTTCGCATTAACGGAGTAACGAATGCCTCTCGCTCCCTGTAGAATATTGGAAAGAAGATGACGTGCCAGGAATTCATCAATAACCTGGACGGGCTGAACGAAGGACAAGATTTCCCCCGGGACCTTCTGAAGGTAAGCGCTGGCGCTCCCCTCCGCCCCTAATCGGGCCCCGAGCTCGCCTCTCCGAGCCATCAGAGTTCACGTCTGAGCGCGACGGGCGTATGTCAGGGGGCGCTCCGGCGCAGAGGGGCATGACCCAGGGAGGGGGGGGGGGGCCTAAGCCCCCGCCGTGTGAAAGGGGAGACTTCTGCTGGTCCAGGTAACACAAGACTGTTTTCAGTCCGCGCCGCGCTCGCAAGACAATCCGATCCCTTAAGCCGCGCGGGTTTGCGTCTCTCCGCCATTCAGCCCGCATCAACCTGATATCAGCGCACCCGATATTCTCTGTGACTTACAACCGGAGGACAAAAGTGCTTCTGCCCTGGTGTTAATTAGCGCTAGCTGGGATCTGGCCATTGGAGCCCAGTGCTCCGGCCTCTCGGGAGCCCGTCGGAATGGGGACGGCGGACTGTGAAAGCGCGGCGGTGTCGGTTACGGCACGCCGCTGATATTCTGGCAGCAGACTTTCAGTGGCGGGTGGCGGGCGGCACGCCGTCCGAGTCGCGGTAATGAAGACGTGGGGCTCGGGGTAATGCCGCACCTCCAATGTGCTGGAGTGAGCTGGTCCAGGCCTTCCCAGTGCTTTTGAAGGCCCATGCTATTTATGTGTGGCATCGGTGAAATAGCAGACAGTGGGAACACAATGCTTTGAGGGTGCGCCATCACACCATCACAAATGCAGATTTTTCATGATTAAAAAATCCAACCAAATAAAAAATGCAATTTCTGGCAGTGAACTTACTTCTGATTGGTAGGCCCAGGACAGTTGATGGCATACAACTGTATTATGCTCTTGTTTGATAAAAAACGTCCTGTCAGAATTACTTATGACAATATGAAGCCCTGAAACGCGTAATAGATGTGTTTTATATGGAGCCTGAACCCTTCATGTTGTTTTGAGTGATCCACAGCACCTGTAGGCAGCCTGTTTGGTTCTTTAAGAGCGATTGATTAACATGGGAAGGTGCCGTGCGTGCTCTCTGACAAAATGGCGGTCGGCAGCCTGGCCTTGGTCTCCGCTCGGAGTCGCCGGTGGATGTCCGGCGTTGGAGCTCCACCGGGGCGTCCTCTTTTCCGCCTGAGCAAAAAAGCAGTCGGTAATGAAACAGCCCCCCCCCCCCGCCCCGCTGCCTGTCTAATAAAATGAACACACCTCGCGCCCGCCGCAGATTCTCACAGTCGACAAGAGCTTGGCACCGGCGCCGGCTGGCATGCGTCGTGACCAAATGGCGGGCATGACGACGCTCCCCGGCGGAGGAGACGCGTTCGCCGCGCCCGCCGCTCGCCCGCTTTCGGCTGCGGCGCCAGCTCTGCGGGGGCTGCTGAGCCGCTCTTTCCGCCCGTGTGAGACTCCCGATGGCGCCCACCGGCCTCAAAATCCCCTACGGAAACGTGGGCCCCAGACCGCCGCTGCAAAGGTCGCTTTATTTTATGGGCTGAAGTGGCTGTGGGGGAGGCACTGGGGCCGCGTTCAGAGCCAAGCTTGATTTCTGCATCTTCTCTGGGCATTACTGTGTAGTGTGCACATAACCTGCATGCTAGGCTATTATTATTGTTATTATTATTATTATTATTATTATTATTATTAGTAGTAGTAGTCGTCTGTTTATTGTTCTCGGGGAAAAAAATTGCGTCTTGGGATTTCTGCCGATAAATGTCACTTGTTTGTTGAAAATGTCTCTAAATACGATGCACAAATATCACACCACATCATGCACTATGATGATGTTAAGTCCTGGGGCCAGGCGTCATGTGCCATTTTGCAGAGAAACTCCGAGCTTTCGTCGGATTATATTGATAGATGACTTTGTCCTTTTGAGCGCCTGGTAGCTGACAGCTGCTGCGGCTCCTGAAGATTGGTGACAAACGTCCTGGAGCAGCGTGCCGAAATCACGACAGAATCACCGTCGCCGACCCCCCCACTGAAGTTAAACCAGCCCAAACTGCTTTCCGTCCTGTGACACGATGTGTGGCATGTCAGAGAGAGAATTACTGATAGTAACAACTTAGTATTCGCATATTTCTCACTCTCACCAACTTAATCACTGACGGTGAAGCTTCGGAATATTTTGGTGGAAAAGGAAGGCGCAGTCTCTGCAGATATGTGGGAGGAAAAGTCTTCATTTTCAGTCGGCATTCTTGTTATTTCCATTTTGCTAATGGTTACGCAACTCATTGTAGAGTGTGAATCATATGAAGCCCCTCTCAGTAGTGCATACGTGCTTGAGCAAGGAGCGGACTCCACTTATAGACTCCACTCAGACGTCCACTGACAGCGTAAACGTCCAGAGAGAGTCTGGTAAGTGGCGTCAAGGTGACGGGGCTCAAGGTGATTTCACCCTCCTGCAGCAGCACCTGTCACCCTGCAGGTGTTCCATCACGTCTGACATCAGACCCTCCCCACACCCCCCTTCCAGCCAATGCCAAGTCCGGCAACCCAAAATACCACCGCCAGCTATAACTCTTGTACCTCTCAAGTTCAAAACCCCCAATCAAAAAAAACAGAAGAGCGGTCACACGTCTGACTCGTCCCTGTGTGGCCCCTGTGTTTCAGCCTGTCAGGTACACGGTCAGTGCCGTTCTGTTTGTCCCTGCTCCCATAGGCCTGCCTTTTTACCCACGCTCGCCTGGCTAGATGGGCTGGGCTTGGTGCTCTTATCCGAGGCACTTTATCCAGCAGCCACCATCTCTGCCTCCTCTGTGCCTGCTGGTAATTGCCTAACTTCCCAGCCCCGCGTCGTTCTGGCCCGTTCCGTCACTCTCATCTTCAGTGGATTAAGAGCCGCCCTCGTTCTGCGAAGTGATCCCTTTAATTGTTGGTCCCGAAGGTGGGCCCGTTGGAGGAACGACCTGGCCCGGGTCTTCAGATGAATTAATTAGAGACAAAGACGGAGTAAGTGCAGCGTTAATGCGGGACTCCGGGCAAGCTCATTAACTGTAGCCCCTGGTGACTCGTGAGCTACCGGTTTGTCGGGTATATTTGTGAAAAGGATGATGGGTAAGCTTGTAAGGAATAGCTGTGGATCGCATTGGGATCACATGAGAGTTATCTGCTGAGATCTTGGAGGTTTAGCGCAGCCGAACGACCTTTGTCCCCCCCCCCGTTTGACGGACCCCGTGCTGGAGACGGAGTGCGCTCAGTGTTGGTTGTATGTTGGCCATCCAGTTTCCCAGGCCAACTGGCAGCCGCCCACCACTAGCGTCACTTAAACAGATTAACGAACGCAAGAGCGGGAGCCTGCGGCTGTACCCTGCGGCTGTACCCTGCGGCTGTACCCTGCCATTGCCCACTGATTCTCTGTGACAACGCACTGGTGACCTTTGCTAGATGACTTACACCAACAAACGACACAGCCAGCACAGAGTCTCAGCGACCTGAATTTCCACTACTTTCGGTGCTAGCCGCAGCCTGACTGTCGGGGTTACCGTTTGAATTTCGAACCCTTGCTGCAGCAGATAGAAACAGACTGTGGTGTTGACTGGATAGCGTGGTTTTTAGGTGCACACTGCTAGGCTCGTTCATACGTATGCAAGTGGAAGCTTAGCTGCGTATCGACAGCTGCGTCTCCGTGACAGGTTAGCAGGTTAGCTGGTTAGCTGCATTAAGGCCACAAGTTATGTACATTCGAAAGTTACGTAGCTTGCCAGTGAAATTATCAAAAACAATGACCGCATTTAAAATGTAGTCCATCCGCAAATCAGTCTATTAAATACAATAAAGTTCAATTCAAGCACATCATTTGTACTGTGCTGGCATCATAAGTTTTTGTAGTTACTGGTGTGTTTTATGATTACTGTTTCAAGACCCCTTTGCAAGATAGCCTGGGTAGAACCTGCCTATTTAGGAATTCCATGCCCAAACCAGGAATTAGGGACTTTATCATTTATTGGAGGGGGGGTGGGGGGTGGAAGTATGTAAGCTAACTTAGCAAATATAAAACAACCACAAAAATGACCAGTGCCTCAGTTTTGAGGCTGTAATTTGGAAGTCTCATCCTGATTCACACAGGAAAAAACCTCCCATTTTGGGTCATTTGGCAAGGGCCTTACATGTGCTAAAGCACTGTTTTGTAATACTGTACTACTGTAATATTGTACACTGTACGGTGGATGTTATTGGGTGTGTTTCTGTTCATTCTGGCTGGGATTGCTTTCTGTTTCCTGCTGTTTCTCACCATTCGTTCTCTACAGTTCCTTTCTTTCATTCATTCAGGAGATTTTTCCCTGTTTATTTCCTGTGGGATAATCTGTGGTCTACTCATTTTGTCTGGTTTGTGATCCACCCTGCTCTTTTGTTGAACTTACCTTCCTCACACCCTCTCTCTTCCCTCCTCCCCCCCCTGCCTCTTCTCCATCTCTCCCTCTCTCTTTCTCTTTCACTCTCTCTCCCTCAGTATGTTGCTGTGTGCTAGTAATACAAGCAGCTAATCTGTTGATTGTTTATCGATATTGAAAGCCTCTTGTGTTTTCATTATGCAGTGTGGTGTCTAATAATGAAAACACTGGAATCCCTGATTGTCCTCTTGTGTGCAGTTTGTTACATTTCAGTTGTTGCACTCAAATTACTCAAGTAGTTCTTAAGCAGCGTGGTTTACTGTGGAGTATTTGAATATGCTTTTTTTCCTCCTCTTTGTTCATAACATCTTAGTTTTGACACAAGAGCCCATAATTGTCTCAGAAATGAAAGAAGATGCTATGCTGGAGCACCTCCCAGTTTTCTGCCTGCTTCTGATGCGACCAGACGTGTATGATCTGGTTGGTTTAAAAAGTGGCAGTCATTTTATGATGCCCTCAGCTATCACGATGAAGACGATACAACACTAAGTAGTGTAATTTCAGATTTTTTCTTTTATTTCTGAAGTGTTATCTCTCGGTGATATTGTCAAAAACATACTCATAATCATTAGCAAATAGTTTTATGTTATTGCTTGAACTTCCCCACACACCCCCACAACAGATGATTCTCGGAGCTTTCTGTTTGACTGCAGAGCAGCCTGAGTTAAAGCTGGACCGATAAAGGCACTGGTGTATCCTCTCAGAATACACAGCCCTTTGAAAACCACTCATGAGTCACAGAATGAACGGGGCCTCGGATATTGCAGTTAAAATTCTCATTCAAATCCCAACGCAGGGGCTGAGTTTTACTCCAGAGTGGCGTGCTCATTCATGTCCACCCCCTTTCCCCTCCTCTCCTCTCCTCCCTGCTGATGGCTCTTAAGTCGCTGGAACAAAGGCTTAAGGGGCGACGCTGAAACCGATAGGCGTCCAGGTCCGTCGCGTGGAAAGACGGGTCACGCTTCGCTGTCACCGGGTCACGGCGTCTGTTGTTTTGCCAAAAAAAAGAAAAAGAAAGCACCAAGATATGTATGGAAAATATGTGACCCTCCTGAAATATTGAACAGTGTCTATGATGCTGATGTATTGCAGATCCCATTTCAAGGACTGATCTAGTTACATACTGTCATTTATGAGCCAAGCATATGTATGCCGCTCGCGGTGGTTGCGTCTTGCTGGTATTCTAAATGACTCAAGCGAGTGCTGATATCCTTGACTAGCAATCGTTTTTTCCAAAGGGCACGGTTGTGTTGGTCGCGAGCCTGAGGCGCAATCAAGTTAAACATAGCTGTAGTTTTTTTACAGGGTGAGGGTCGAATTCGTCACCTGCCCATTGTAAAAGTTTTAAGGCCGTCAGTCAGGGGCTGGCTGACTTGAGAGGAATGTCGTTGCAAGCTAAATGTGAAAATGGTGTGCGGACCGTACCCACTGAAGCTCTGTGCGTGGTGAAATGTTGACACGTTTCTGGTGAAATTTGTCAGCTCGGTGACTTCCTGTTTACATCTCTCAACTAGTAGCGATTTTATAGCAGAGAATATCTTGTTTCAGGATTAATTAAGTGCACATAGATCAATTTTATGTATTAAGAAAAATCAGCAGAATTATTTTTTCTGCTTTGATTTGACAGTTATTTCGAAGGGCATTTTGCGTTGGGTATGTCTTTACTGCAAATTTGTTTTTAAATTCCATTTGATGTGACATTAAAAAGGTCTTAAAAAGTATAAAATTTAACTTGAGGATGCCTGCAGACTCCCTGACTAATTATTATGTTTTTTTGGTGGAGAGTTTAAAATGAGATTTGCTAAGGGACGGGAGGATTCCATTCAGCACCAGCAATCCCAGCTTGTCAGTTGGGCATCTGCAAGTCCACCTTTTGAGCTGCATATAAAGCGCTTTCTTCCAACTTGCATCTGTGTAAAACCACTGGGAATTCCAAATTGGGAGAATTGCGGGCGAAATCATTAAAAAACACAAATAAATAAAAGTAATGATATAGGGAAATCAACTGTCATAATTTGCATTGATAAATGCCGGTACATAAAATCGTGTTTTCTGAAGAGCCAATAATCTTTGAAACGCATCACTTCGCCTTTATGTAATTTCAAGATGTTCTAATACATCTGATGTTTAATCCTGGTTTAAGACTGTATTCTAAGCTGAAGCCAAACATTTTTTTAAAAGAGGAACCCAGTTCATAGCTCCCTGATTATTACCGGAATACCCTTTATCCAGGCAAATGGAAAAAACATTTTTTTAAAAACACCCTACGCCTTGCACAATTGAAAATTAGAAAATGAATCCATTTAGCATGACAGCCCTTTTGCTTCACATAAAACATGTTTAGAATGCGCCCTGCTGCCTGTGGAAGCCGTTCCGGTTTGCTTGGTTCCGTGGCGGGCGCTGTGCTCTCACTGTGGACCCGCCCCTGCGCTCGTTGGCTGTTCCAACGCGGTGCCAGCCGGGAACAGCCAACAGCAGACGGACCCCCGATCCGGTTACGCCCTGCGAAGCTGGACATGGATTCAGAGCGCGTGTCTGGCGTTCCTCAGCCCGTGTCGGTTTCCCGAAGGGCCGCGGTCAAGCCTGCGTTTAACCTGGACACGCAACCGCGGTTAGTCTTACCGGCTGCCAATCAAAAGGGCATTCAGGTTCAGAGTTTAAAAAAAAAAAAAATCATTATTATTATTTTATTTCTATGCTGTTGTTATTATGAAAATACAGTACGGTTGACAATGGGCGAGACCCTATCCCTGCGGGTTGGTGTACTCCAGAGTGTTGTGCTACCTGTTAAATACGTTGCACGGTATCCTAGCAACGTCAACGAGGGGCCTTGCTGTCAGAGCAGCCTAGACTTACAGTAGAAATGTTACATTGTGAACACGCATTCCGGGCTTGGTGTATGAATCGCACCTTGGGGCCGAGTAACACGTTGTGCCCATGTTGCCATGTGTGTGCTGGCTCTGCTGAGATTTCGGGTGGGTGGTGATACATTTCTTTTTGGCTCTGCCCCGCTGTTAGTCTTCCGCATGTTCCTGTCACTCAGATATTTTTTAAGACTGTGAAATGACCGTGCTTTGTGGAAAGGCGGTTATAATAATATTCATGTCTTGGGTGACACCCTCCCTGTTCACACAGACCCCTGTTTTAAAAGTGACAGCTTTGCCAGCTACACGTCGCCTTCATTCACTTTACTACTGGGATGGCCAGCGATGGGGAAATTTGCTTTGTTCCATTATGCGTTCTCGTTTTGCAGGTGGTTTACAGCCCAAGCAGACGAAGCGTTGCACCTCTTGGCACGAGGAGAGCTAACCTTGCGCCGGTTTATGTGAGTTTAGCGTTTGAGTAATGTCCTTACTTTAAAACCTATTACTGCAGGCACCTGAAGGGCCGACCCTCAGTGCTTAATCACTGAGCGGTCCCGGTCTTTCATTGCGACAACATGATTCACCAAAACGGAGCGGTGTGCTCTTCCTGCGAACGCAAATGAAATAAGCGGCTGGAGTAATGAGCACTTGATGAATTGATCCATCCTCATTTAAAAAACAGAACATAAAAGGGAAAGGAAAACAATGCACGCCCTGCTTCGTCTCCTCACCGTCTCTGTTTAAGCTCCTTAAGGCCTGACGGGTGCTGGGCAGGCGGCCGGCGAGCGGCGGCTTGTTTGCGTTCGGCAGGCCTCTGCCGCGCCGCGCCGATGTGCAGAGGTGCGCCCCGCACGGCGACGCGTCGGCTGGTTGGTATTCCGCGCCGATGGGCGCCGCGTGCCCAGTGGACGGCCTCGCGTGGGCGTGGGCGTGGGCGTGGGCGTGGGCGTGGGCGTGGGCGTGGAATGGAACACCGGGGTTGGCGGTGGGATTAATGTCGTTCTCTCTGCCCCTGCTGCTAACTGCTCTTTTTTTAAAAATCATTTGTGGGACCGAGAGAAAGGAGATGAAGGGCCTTCCTTCCAGAGCCAAACCACAAAAAAACCGAAAGAAACGAAACTAAGGAACGCAACTCGATCGCAGCGTTAGCATTTAATAAGCTTCACGTCTCCTGGGTTCAGCCGAGTGAAATGCCCCCCCCCCCCACCACCACCCCTTCACAGTTGTGGATGGAGAATGCCCTGGTTGAGCATGGGGGGGTGATTAAAAGGTAGGCCTGGGGAACCGTTCTGAGCCTTGGCGCTGGACCCAAACCTGCACAGCGAGCGTACCTATGGATTTAAGGGTTTAAGTGACCAGCTTCGCTCCGGTGTTGGGGTTTCATTCTTTCAGATTTTTGTGTTTTTTTTTGTTGTTTTTTTTGTGCGTGTTCCTCCCTTGGTGGTTGGTGGTTGGGGGGGGGGGGGGAGTTCAGTCCGAGCCGTTTATTCCCGTGGACAATGCCGGCGGCTCCAGACTGACCTTTTGACGCCGGAGAGCGGCGAGGCCGGCGGCGAGGGCGGCGTCCCGGTAATCAGACCCCCGCTCGGACATTTTCTATTTTGATCCGACTTATTTAACAGCCGTGCGGAGCGTCCGATGGGAATTTTAACAAGTGTCCGGGGAGCGGCAGTAAATGTTTAACTGTTTATGTGGCTGCGTTCTCTGAAAACTGAGCCGCTTCAGCCCGAGTGCTGTGTTTATGGCTGCCTTAGAAAATTGGATTGGGAGAGCCATGATCCAGTAATACAGCATCAGGAACTAGGAGCTTATGCTTCTCAGATTAATTGCACATTTTATTGACGTTAAATCATGCTGTTGCTGGACGATCTCCGTATTATTCAGGGTTTTTTTTTTGTAAAAACCTAAAATGGGTATGACCATATTTATATTAGATCCATATTAGGGGTCTTACAAAATGGAATCTGTGGTCTTTACCACAACACCCACTATGCTTATTCAGGTGGCTGAAGCCACTCTTATTCATCCACAAGCCAGCCAGGTCAATGTCTGCTGTGACATGAGGAATAGTGGCTATTCATGGGAAGGAGAGTCAGCAGTTGTGAATAGGAAGACTGATTACCCACGCGCATTGAGAAAGATTGAAGCCATTGCTTTATAGCTGAACATTAGGTCTTAGGTCTTATTCTTCCTTTAAATTAGCTTGCATGCATACATTTGGTATGCTAATTTCCCACAATGCAGATTTTCTCGTCCGTGGTGATGTCACATCATTTGCATGTTTTTGCACTCGTCATAAAGCCTCACATTGTTCCTGCTCATTTACACGCAGGCCGGTTGGACGACATAAAAATGATCTTTAACTTTCCGTCTGACCTTTCCCCGCCGGCCTGCCCCCTCAGCAGAGCGCTCGAAAGGTCACGGCGCTTCCTTGTCTCCCGGCCGTTCTGATGACGTCACCGAGGCCGGCTGAAGGCGGCGGCAGAAGGACACGCGGCGCGCGTGCGGGGGAAGGAAGGAGAGCGCTCTGCGTCTTCGGCGCGGCGGGGGAAGGAAGGAGAGCGCTCTGCGTCTTCGGCGCGGCGGGGGAAGGAAGGAGAGCGCTCTGCGTCTTCGGCGCGGTCGGCGCAGTTCCCTCGCGCACACGCACAGAGGAAGCTTCGTTACCAGGGCGACGTGGCGCTCGCTTGAGTCTGCAGGAGCGCGGTGTGGGAAGTTAGCGTAGCGATAATGCGCTTATTGATTTCGGGCCGCGTCAGGGGCCCGGCCGGGACCAGATCTTCTTTTTCATCTCTCTCCTCCCCCTTCCCCCCATCCCCCTGTCCACCCTGGATGTGTTCTCCCTCCCTCCCTTTTTTCATCTCTCTCCTCCCCCTTCCCCCCTTCCCCCTGTCCACCCTGGATGTGTTCTCCCTCATTCCCTTTCGGCGAAAAACACACGAGACCTGTTCCTTAACGAAGGCTGCAGGCATCCTTAAATTGCTGCCTGATGAAGGCCGAGGCCGACCGCCCCCCCGCCATTAAACTCCTTTCTGGCTCCCTGCCAGCTCGCTGGCTGTACCTGTGCTCGCGTGGAGCTGGTGATGAACGTTCAGCGCAGTTCCATCAGCTCCACAGCGAAGTGGGGCGAGACTCGACCGACCCGTATCCCCACGACATCCCCTCCGTGATGTCATCTCTGGCATAACCTCCGATTGTGAAACGCGTTGTGTTCTCGTTGGACGCGCCGTGGAGCTGAGCCAGGGTGGAGGATAGGCTGCAGAATAACAGGCGTTCTCACTTGACTCAAAGGCTCAATATATATTTCTTTAACGTGGGTATATTAGAACCACTGATGGATATGTTCGGTGCTTAGATGATGACTTTCTCCACTAAAGATACCTTGTACACTTTGAGAACTGAACTCTCTGTGATTGTAGCACATTTGCATCGGGTTCCTTTAACAAACTACATTCCAATGAAAATTAAGATGTGAAAGCGCTGTACTTCCATGATAAACTTATTTGTACTTTGTACTTAATACTGTAAATTTAAAGAGCATTTTTATATAACAACATAGGGACGGTTTCATATGAAAATCCTGCTTAGACCCTTATTTAAGCACCATTCTGAGGAGTCTGTGATGGAGGAAACGATGCCTGTGCCGCTAATAGGGTTTGCGGCACAACACTGATTGGACGGGATGGCTGGATTGGACAGCGGAGTGTGTGTCACTTGTGCTGTAGTTATAACAGAGAACATGGCAGTGTAGGTGAAAGGTCACGCTAGTGGAAAGCAGCCTCATACTGCCCTGTCTCAAGGGGCAATTAAGAGGGAGGTTATGACTTCATCCAGCGTGTAACGACTCTTCCCTGCAGTTGGAATCTCGTCGCCGCGACAGCGCCAGTCCTTCCGCAAGATCCCGTGCTCGTGTTCACAATTAGCTGTAAGTGAAGAGCATTTTAATTAATCACAGGAAAGACGGCAGGTGCAGGTGGAAGGTTAACAGCCGGCTTTAAACGGAAGCGCGGCGGCGGCGCCGGTGCCCCCCGCTCCCAGGCCCCCCCGGTTTGACGTCAGAAGGAAACGGGCGGGGTTTCGATAAAGGACGGTTCTGCGGGGCGAACTCTAAATCACGCTGGAAACGTGTCCGATGTCGGGAATTTGAGCGAAGGATTCCTCGGAGCAGGACGAGGCCCGTTTCTTCTGTCGCCGTGAGCGGGCGGCTACGCGAGCGCGGGTCTTTCTGTTCCCCTCACGCTGTGGAACTGCGCGTGCAGCTGTCAGGCCGTGATTGATTTACCCGTATATTTAGCACCACAAATCCCCCCCCCCCACACGTCCGGCGTATGTTATGTTTGCAATGCAGATGCTTGGACCCCCCCCCCCGGCCCCCTTTTCCGGGAACGGGAGCGGTAAGCGGTGCTCAGCCCCGGTGTCGGGCTCCGGCCGTGTTTGGACGTGACATTTGGAGCTTTGCGCTCCGCGGCTTTGGCTGCGGCGGCCTCCTTTTAAAACAGATGCTGTACCGCTGTGCAGAGCGTGCCAATCAGACCTCACACACACACACACACACACACACACACACACACACACACACACACGCATAAACACGTACGCATATACACACAAACACACATACTGACACACACACATACAGGCGCGCACACACACGCACACACACACACACGGACTGTGATCAACACCGCAGCCCTTTGGGGGTGTGTTTTTGTCACTCTGCCCTGTACGTGGTTCGGTGTAGTCCTTTAAGCCTGAACAGTGCTGGAGTTTCTGAGGCATCCAAAGCAGGGAGGAAGAGTGGAAATGCAGGCAGCAGCCAGAGCTTCAGAGTGGCATTGCTTGCCTCTGAACAAAAGGACCGTGCTGTGCAGTGCTGCCTGTCCCCACATTGTAATGCCTCTCTGGCTCTGTCAGGTTTACACTGACATGCATATGCATGCACTTGTGCTGGCGATGTGCCTGTTGCATTTTTGTGTTAACGCGCCCAGTCCACCACACTTTTCTATGGTCGTTTCTGCACAGAAATACATTTTATGTTCGGAACTCTTGGATGTCTGTGCCGTTTGGTTCTTCAGAATGACCTTAAAAAAAAGCTAAATGCTTACATTCGTATGTGAACCGTGACAACTCATTTGATCAAGATTTGAAGACTTTATAGCTTAAGCGAAATTTACTGTTAAGTAGAATGTGGGCCATTCTGTGTTATTTATTTATTTATTGTAAATGGCAGCATAAACATTTGCCTGAAAGGATTTAATGAGCACGCTAATACTTACCAGCCTGCTGAGCTGTAATTCACATGGCTGCTGAGTGGATTCAGTCAATCTGCTGAGGAAGAGATTAGCACAGTGAAAGTAAGGCAGCAAGTTCTGCGCCTCACACGCACACACGCGCACACACGCACACACACACACACGCACACACGCACACACGCACACACACGCACACGCACACGCACGCGCACGCGCACACACACACACACACACACACACGCACACACACACAAGCAAGCTACCCCCAGTGTGTTTCCGCGCAGTCTTGACACGTTGTGGACTGAGCTTGTCTGGGGTACACTTAAGCAGTGTAGCGATATCCTTGAGCCCGTTTGCTACTCAAACTACCGCATTCTCAGTCTCGCTCTTGCACCTGCTGTGGTGCTCAAATCACGGTGTGTGTAATCAGTGCTTCTGTGGGAGTTATGCATGGTTAAGGGCTTCCTGCTGGTTGTGACCCGTAATGACTTGACATCAGCTCTGTGTCGACCCAGACCTATGGAAAGGCAACGGTGCCAGAACATTACATTACATTACATTACAGGCATTTGGCAGACGCTCTTATCCAGAGCGACGTACAACAAAGTGTATAACCATAACCAGGAACAAGTATGACGAAACCCCTAGAGAGAAGTACCGGTCCAAGTACAGGGAACAACCGCATAGTTCAACCTGGACCCTGGTGGTTAAACTGATTAACACTAACAACGAGAACGGCAACAACGCAATCTATGGAAAAATAAAAATAAATAAAAATACAAGTAGTCGTTAAGACTGGCGCATCAACTAAGTCACCTATTAAACAGCTGCCTAGTTACAACCCTAAGTTTAGTCATTTACAGGGGGGGAAGGGATGGGGAGAGGTGCAGCCTGAAGAGGTGGGTCTTCAGTCGTCGTTTGAAATGGGTCACAGTCTCAGCTGTTCTGACCTCCACAGGGAGGTCATTCCACCATCGTGGGGCCAGAACAGAGAGGAGACGTGTTCTGGAAGTGCAGGTGCGAAGAGGGGGAGGTGCTAGGCGTCCTGAGGTAGCAGAACGGAGGGATCTGGCTGGCATGTAGGGTTTGAATATCTTTTGAAGGTATGCTGGGGCTGATCCCTTGACTGCCTGGTATGCTAGAACCAATGTTTTGAATTTGATGCGAGCTATAACAGAACATCTTTAAAATACTGCATGTCTCATCACCGTTATTGTTAATGCTGATGAGTTGAGGTGATTAAGATGTATGGAAAGCCGAACGTAGCTGGCATTAAAGGGCAGATCTCGTGAATGTAGCAGGCTGTACGAACACGCTCCAGAAATGACACAACGGTGGCATAAGGCTTGATGGAATATGCTAATTTGCACACAATTCCTGCATTGCTATTTGTCTGAGGTTCTTTCAAGTGTGTTGACGTGAGCAGTAATACCATGTTGACACGGCAATTTTTGCCTTGTCAACAGGTCAGAAATAACCGTGATGAGAAATGTTTTTCCAGGTTTTTCCACCGTGGGCTTTCCATATAAACGTTTTGTGCAGCTGCTAAAAACATAAAATTTATGCAAACTATATTGCTTTTGTTTGCCTGGAAAAAGCTCTTTTATACCTGAAAGCTCTCTTTCTAATACCTGCACTAATTAAGCAATTGAACTCACCTGACTAATTAGAAACACCTGTGAAGCCATCTGTCCCTTACGTTATGGTGCCTTGAAGTGGGGGGTGGGGGAGGGGGAGAGTATGTATAAAATATGCTGTGATTTCAACAAGGTGAAACCAAAATGTGTTAAAGTATCCTTTGATAAAAGCTGATAATCTGTGCTTTATCCTCATGTGCATCGTTTTATTGCAAATATTAAAATTGTGGAGTACAGAGTCAAATAATGTGGAGTAAAAAAAAAAATGTGGAAGTGTGTTTGTCCCAATGGTGTGCGAGTGTATGTTCACCTGGCAGATAATTTATCCGTGCTTGTTATGGGTCTGTCCATTGTTGAGCTTTGTTGACTTCTATTAGAGTCATCTCTGATTGGCTGTCACCTGCTTACTAAAGCGGGAACTTGAGGAGTCCTGGCACAATGGTGCCGCAGAACTTTCGGCGTGAGGTCACCGTCGTCATCATTAATTCAGGTTGATTATCTCATTATGTTAACATTAAAGTACAACGAGCCGGGCATGTTGAGCACAATGGCTGTCCGTGCAGGAGGACAATGAGGGCATCCCACATGACTGTAGGGCTTCAGGATACTCAGGACAAAAGCGCAAGTTGAAGGCAGTGAAGGTGTCCTGTTCCCAGCACCGTAGTCTCTGCCAGTGAAATGGAAGTGCTGGTAAAAAAAAAACCAACAAGGAGAGTTTTCACAGTAATAACATGTTTCAGTGCATGCATGTGTAATCATCAGTATATTAAACTAAGGAGTCTGTCTTGTCAAAACCAGGGATCAAAGTCTATAGCTTTCCCGTCAGAATTAGTGAATCAAAGAAGACTTATATTTCTGTTTGAGATTAAATCTATACCAAACTGATATGTGCCCTTATTCTCTTAGCCCTGTGTGCTCCCACCCTGATCTTATTCTTTGGAACTGAGCAGGGTCAGGGCACAATAATGATTACACCCTCCTCGCCACCAGCACTGCCTTCACTGGACCACGCTCATTCATTCCAGTGACCTCTGCTCTGATCGTAATGGCATTCCAATCAGCATTCTAGTAACAATGCACCTACGTTCTAATTGCTTTCGCTCGCCTTGTAATTTCCATTCTAAGCACGATAATTTAAAACAAACGACATTCAGAAGTAATTTATCTCACATTCTCACCACATTCTCAACACCTCCTTATCGCATTCCAGCTACATTCCCGTAAGAGAGCCCCTGCTTGCTCTCCTAAATAAGCTGTTGCGTGTTATACTTCCAGTCTGGCTACATTTTTTAACTATTCTATCTGCTCCAAGAACGTTCTTCTCACTTTAAAAATCACTAATTACGAGCAAAGGAGCTCCAGCACCTTTTGGCGTATGTGACAAGTGGCACGGCACAAATGCCTCTGCAGTCACTAAATGAAATAAAGTTGCTGCATATTATTATTTTCCTTTGGTTCTGCGGCCTGCTAGTGTTGGCCTTCAGAAGCGTTTGCCTGGTTTTACCGGTCTCCGCTCCTTCCCTCATTCACGCAGTTGGGAGATTCAGCTGAGTATCCACTTGATGAAGATGTAAGCGGGCTGCCGGGGCACGTTTCAGAATGGCGGGGGCCTGTTCCGCGCCAGGGGGGCGGGCGACGGGCTGCACAAACCGTCCGGAGGCTCCGCTCCTTTGATCAGGGGCGTAATCGATGAGACCAGACAGCGCGTTCATCCACTCACAGAGGAGGAGTCCCCAGAAAAGAGCACGCTCACACCTGAGAGGAAGGAGGAGGCTCCGATAGGACGACTGCTCGGGGAGAGTCTTTGTTTTTATCATGCTCTGTTTCACTTTAATTTTATTGTCCGTGGGTGTATATATGAAAGAGAAGCACTGTGCCTCTTGTGCACCTCTTCTACAGTCAATCGCGGGTGAAAGCAATGACAGTTGCTGTGTTAGACCTGTTAATCTGAATCCATTGGCGTTACAGTCGTATTCTGTTTTCATTTATATGTATTTGTTGATTTTTTCCACAGACCCTGTAAAATCTCTCAGAGTTGCATGTGTAGATTGGGACTGAGCCCTGTCTGCGCCGGTTTGTGAACTAGCCGGACAGATTTCTGGGGTCTGTCACCTTGGTGACCTGCCTCCTCCGGGCTTCTGAACACTGCTTACACGCTTCCGCACCACTATTTTTAGAACCCGCATGTGACCGCACCTTTACTGTACATCTCGGGGGGAATCAATTTTCTGCGTCACCGTGCGGTAAACCAGAATTAATTGGTGTTTTATTCCAATCTGTCGCCGTGCTTTTCGCCGCGCGGTTGGAGGGTGCGTTACGCAACTCGTCCGGGGCATATGGCGCTCGCGACGGTGGGTCACCCTGCCAGCCCAGACGCGCTGCTGACGCTTCGTTTCCAATGTCAGGGGCCATCTGGGAAAATTCTCACGAGTGCACGACTCCACCTGATCTGTGTTTTCGGACGCTGGTTCCAGGTAGTCATTTTTTAACCCCCCCCCCCAGCCTTCACACACACGTGTCAGCAAAATAGCTATGTCAGAGATACTGAAATATGGCATCCGGATTCCGGCCCTGGTTTTCTTTTCTCCCGGGTAATTAACCGAACCGTTAGTGCTGCTGATTGGCCAGACTGCGCACCGGATTCCCAGGTACAGGGAGTGGCAGGTGTGGAAAACCCGGCAGGTCTTGAGTAACAGGGAGCTGTGGTGTCTGTGAAGTGAAAGGCACGTCAATTAACTCCTCTGCATCGGAAAGCTGAAGGCTAAGTACTGCTATCCATCACTCTCTCAAACGCCTGTCAGTTGATTGACCTACTGACATGCTTTCAGCTTCTCAGGAACTTGGCGGGGGGGCATTGGGTTCTTTTACTTCCACCCTCCATTTTATTATCTCAGTAATTGCTTACAGCTGACCTTTCACTTTGAAAGCTCATGTTCCAACTTGCATTTGCTAACTGTTTTATTGCTAATTACAATGACTATATGAGAAAGAAGGACAAAGCTACCTTGCTACAAACAACAAATGAAAATTATTTGCTGCTTGAAGTCTGAAATTCTATGACAAATAGATGAGTGTCTCTTCAAATATAACAATTTCCATGATTTTTTATGAACAAATCAATCTCCATTTTAGTTTTTATGTGTATAAATATACTTTGTGATTCATACGTGGAAGGGTTTGAGCACTGCTGCAGTGTTTTTTTTTTTTTTTTTTTTGTCATGCTTATTTTTAAAGTTGATTTCTGGAAATGAAAAACCCTGAGGAACCCTGAGTTTAAATAGTATTATATTACTATGCGAAAACTAAAGATGAGGAGCGAATGGTGATGCTGCCCATTTTACCATTGTGAAGAGGTACCAGTCTGTTGGTAGTGCGGTTACAGTTTGGTGGTAGTGAGGACCAGTCTGGTTGGGTAGTGACAGGTTACCAGTCTGGTTGGGTAGTGACTGGTTGGGTAGTGACAGGTTACCAGTCTGGTTGGGTAGTGACTGGTTGGGTAGTGATGGGTTACCAGTTTGGTTGGGTAGTGATGGGTTACCAGTTTGGTTGGGTAGTGACGTTGGTAGTGACAGGTTACAGTCTGGTTGGGTAGTGACGGGTTACCAGTTTGGTTGGGTAGTGATGGGTTACCAGTCTGGTCGGGTAGTGACTGGTTGGGTAGTGACAGGTTACCAGTCTGGTTGGGTAGTGATGGGTTACCAGTTTGGTTGGGTAGTGATGGGTTACCAGTCTGGTTGGGTAGTGACAGGTTACCAGTCTGGTTGGGTAGTGACTGGTTGGGTAGTGACAGGTTACCAGTCTGGTTGGGTAGTGACAGGTTACCAGTCTGGTTGGGTAGTGACAGGTTACCAGTCTGGTCGGGTAGTGACTGGTTGGGTAGTGACAGGTTACCAGTTTGGTTGGGTAGTGATGGGTTACCAGTCTGGTCGGGTAGTGACGGTTACAGTTGGCGGGTTGCTGGTTGGGTGTGAAGGTTACAGTCGGTGGTAGTGACGGTTACCAGTCTGGTTGGGTAGTGACTGGTTGGGTAGTGACAGGTTACCAGTCTGGTTGGGTAGTGACAGGTTAACAGTCGGTAAGTAAGATGTTAAATGCGCAGAAGGCCTTTCCCCGCAGTCGGAGGTCGTGTCATGGGGTTGTTATGGGTGGGTGGTGCAGCCCTGTGAAATGGCCGTGAAGCATATTTTCCTGGTTGCTCAGCAGTGTAACAGATGGGAAATATCATGTGCTGGGCTGTTGACTCAGTGATTACATGAGAGCATGCTTTTCAACACAAGACTGCCCCACCCCTCCCTGTCATATAAGAGGAAGAGCCAGCCTGCAAGCGGACAATGGGGCGGGCTGTTGAGCTTTGGTACAAATGCCGTCAGAGCTGTGGGTACTTAATTCAGTTGATTTACGGTCACTTTTTCCACACGCACACACACAAAAACAAGCGCACGTGCACCGAAATGTCACCATGTATGGTATTTCACCAAAAGTCCTCCCCCTATCCTGGCGCTTAATGGCCCCTGCAGCTCTCTGTCCACCGCGAGCGATGCCGAAAAGGCCCTTTTCTCCAGGTCAGGCTAATGGCACAAATGTGCAGCCAGATAAAAGCGAATTTGGCGGTGTTGCTCATTTAGAGCAGTACTCAAGAGAGCTGGTGCAGGAGGGGCCCACCGCTGTTTGAAACGGTTGGAAGTTTCGCCGGTTATGCACACGCACCACCGTTTCCGGCACATTCCGCGGCTCGATGGCATTTACTTCCGCGGCGTGTGAAATAAACATCCCTTAAATGGTAAACCTGCTTTGCATTTACTCTGCGCCTGCTCAAGCCAGGCCCGTAAATCTGCCTGGTCGTCCCTCAGACGCATTTTCTGCCCCGATTAACAATTAACGCAGCCTTTTCCCTTCTGATTGGCCGAGGTCCGCATCGGGCAGGAACGCGCCGCGCTGTGCGACAGCCTCGCGGAAAGGCCGTTACGCACGGCCTGGGTAACGCCCCCGTAATTCCGTCGCGCCCTCGAAGCGGCCCGGGCAGACCGCGCCGTCCTTAGCTGCGTTTCTCGAGTGTTTGTGTTCCTGGCTGACGATGCTCTAGAGCGGGTTTTTCCAGAACGCACCCTCCTTCAGAGCTCCCCGGCTTCCTGCGGCTCCGCTGTTCGCACGTCGTTATCAGAATGCAAAGCAAGGCAGCTGATTCATGCCGTTTATTTCTATTTGAATTTGTTACATTTTTCTCAGTGCTGTTTGTGCGGATGAAATCAAGCTTCCTTTAATTAAAAAAAGGGGGGTGGCATATTGTTTTAAGTAAGAATCATTAACCAATTCACTTGCAATAGCCTGCTTTTTTGTATACTGAAATTTAGAAATGAAAGTGCATGTTTCTCATTTTGGGATGCTACCTCCATTGCACAGTGCGCATGGTGAACGGATCGCTACCTTAGCTTTCATTCTGCACGAGCACCATCTGCAGTAGACCTGTATCCCAACCTGCACAAGGGGATGGCCAAACTGTCTCTCACTGCAGTCGGACTGCAGCAGTTCGTAGCGGGAACCCTACTTAGTTCATGTATAAATGATCCATCTTGCTGCTTCTCATTCGCATGATATTGCGGTGCACAGCGGCTCAGCGTGTGGTTTGTTTCAGTGATTTCATTCACTTTATTCATGATGCGAGTGCTATTACATTAAGAAGCACAATTATGCACTTTCATCAGTGCATTTCATCTCTCCACACCAGATCTCTGGATGTCTTCCAGTTTTCTTTGCTATTGGAAGTGGTCAGCCAATGGTTATTCCCCCCCGTCGTCCTGTTTAAAGTGTGCCAGCATTGCCGCTCTGTTTCTTCCCCAGCACATTTCCATAGAATGTGGCGTGTGCCCAAATTGATGTTTAATTTCACAGGGGCCGGCTTTGGAAAAGTCCCTGGAATGAAGCATATTGAATCCCCCCCCCCCACACTCGCTGCGAACGCCTCATCACCATTCCTCCGGCCAGCAGAACAAAGCATTTACATTTCCCCTGCCTTGGTGTTTCTCTCTAAACCACTCCCTTAATAACATCTGACATTTTTACCTACTGTAATAAAAAAGAAAAAAACTACAGGTTTATCAGTGCCCAGATTTCTTTATGTCTTCAGACTGAAAGGCCTTGGGAAGGAGATGGTCTCTAATGGCACCGAGCGATTGGTTCACTGTGGAGTAACCGCCAACTGGAAGCTACATTTTGGTGCTCATTTAAACGGTACAACCTTCCAGTTAGAAAGTGGCAGTATTTAACCTCTTTAATAGTTTTTGTTGCTTTCTTTCTCATTTCGTCTGTCCTGTTCTGCTCTAATACTTTACCGCAGTTTAGTTTTTTTGAGTGCAGGAAGGTGACATTAAAAAGGTGTCTCCTTTGTATAATTTTAGTTTTTTTAAATTTAATTTAATTTAATTGAAGCGATTTATTTTGTTTGTTTTTGCTGTGTGTACGGGCAACAGCGTTTTTAATGACTCTGCAGTGATGTCTGCATTAAGCTGGCTCAGAACCTGGAAAGTCATGGACCGCCTCAGAACAACTTCAGGGGAACGTTTAGTAACAGAAAAACGGTCTTTCCCTTGGCTTGAATGCCATTCTAGTCTGAGAAAGTTTAAAACAATCTTCTGAATTATAACTCTTAAATAATAAATAGTTTAATCATAGTGAGTGGTCACAATTGGAAAAGGTTTTTTGTGAAGTAAGACTTTAACATACAGGACGTAGCGTGGCTGTTTGGGCACCGGAGGGGGAACGTGCGATCTTTAGTCGTTATTGGGGTGTGATGATGCAGGCCCGCGCGCCCCTGCGCCCCCGCTCCGGAGGCCCCTGTGTGAGACGGCGCCGTGCGCCAGGCCCCGCCCAGCGGCAGCACAGCTGTGCGTAAACGCAGCGCAGCCTGCACGCGCACAGCAGGGTCAGACGCACAGGCAGCATCTCTGCCCCGCTGCGTTTATCTACGGTGAAACCCTGAGGAAGCTGGCCAATCGAAAAGTGAAGTATATGTAAAAAGTGATGCCTTCACTGTGCCTTAAAGAAAATATTCCCACACTGAGGATCAAATAGGCTGTCATTTTAACCCAGAACCACCTGGGACCAGGAGGCATCATTTGTTTTTTGTCATCTTTTTTTAACTGCATGCCACTGAGGTTTATGGTTTTCTTCTCTGCTGGTAGAGCAGTAAAGGTGCCAGCCACCTACATAGCAAGTTAATGCTATGACAACGTTCACAAGAGCAGCTTCTGTCCTATGACCTCCTGTGACCTGAACCTCCGTACTCAGCACGTGTGTGTGTATCCATCACCGCCAGAATATGCAGGTAGTGTTATAGCAGTGTAATAACACGATAATAGAAGAGAAGGTACTCTCAGGACTGGGCCTGTAATTCTGAAGGCATTGTCAGGCTATATTGGGTGTTTCACGTAAGTCTTCTGAGTACTCTCTGAAAGTAGCACCAGGGTAAAGGTGGAGATGCTCTTTTGTGGTATGCAGGGGTTTTTCTTTAATGTGCTCTGTTGCCTGCGCTTAGTGGGAAGGCTCCTGATGGGTCTGGGTTTTATTTTTGGGTTTTGCAGTACCTAAAGTGCTTTCAGTTGCATGATCAGTAATACATAGGTTTTAATGAGGCTGGTTTTGTTTGGGTCACAGACATCGGGCGAAACATTTTCACTTTTGTTGTATTCCATTACAGTGTTCATACAGCACACTGTATTTCCTACATCTGCAGGTGCTGCTTTAAAAAAGATTTCCATTGGCCCCAATTTTTAGGGCAACAGGTTGCCATGGAAAACTGCAATTCAGCAGTCGGTTGAAACGCAGAGTAAAGTTTTGTTGACCGTATTCAGTCACCTCGCTCTCTCTCTGTGCTCGTGGAAGCGAGCTATTTGGGTGAATATTTGGGTTGCAGGTGCACATGAAGAGAGCGCAGTGGTGCACTGGACCTGGGGCCTGCTTGTGCAGGAGCTCTGAGGTTAACTGAGCTGAAGGGGAGCCCTGGTAGAACTGTAATCAGCCAGGGTGACTGACAAATCCCCCGTACGCGAGGATATCTCTGTAATGTGTGTCTGTGTGTATGTGGTCCAAGTGGGGGTTTTTTTTTGGGAGGCTGTAATTGCAGTCGAATTTGGCCTCTGTGAATTAAGTGTCATTAACACACTGTGCCACATCATCAGTTAGATGGTACCTGAAAGTTAATGAAAAGGCACTGAATTGTGTGAAGTGTTTGAGTGCGTGTGTGTGTGTGTGCGCATGCGTGTGTGTGTGCGTGTGTATGTGTGTGTGCGCGTGTGTGTGTGCGTGTGTGTGTGTGTGTGCATGCGCGTGTGTGTGTGCGTGCGTGCGTGTTTGTGTGTGTGTATGTGCATGTGTGCGTGTGTTCTGTGGTGTCGCATATGTGTGTGCGCTTGCGTGTGCCTGCATGCGTATTTTAAAGCTCACCAGCCTTGTGAAAGTGTCCAGCTGCCCTGTGTTCAGGTGGCGGAGCCACTGAGCGCGGTGCACAGCGCCTCATAAGCGGTGTTTACAGAGCGGTGAAAGCGGGCGCTCCTCCGCTCCGCGCGCTCGTCAGAGCTCCCTGTCGGCCCTGTTATCTCTGCCGGGCCCTGGGGCTCCACAGCGGCCCCTCAGCCTTTTCATCTGCGCTGTCACACTGCAGACATTAATGAGCTCGCCGCTCACCATCACCAGCGCACTAGTGTTGCTATTTGGAATATAAATGAATCGGCCCATGCAATTGGCTGCTTCCTGAGCTGGGGGGGGGGGATCCTCCTCCCTCTCCCGCCCACTCGCTCTCCCTCCCTCCCTCGCTCCCTCTTCCACTCGCCCTCCCTCCCTCTCTCTCTGTGTAACTGGCAGTCACTGACGTGTGGCTTGCGCTGGACCCCTCAGTCTGAACCTGAAGCGCTAGCGTGGAGATGCTGGAGAAGGCAGCCGCGGCGACGTGAACGCAGGGACGCCACCGCCATCGCCGTAGCAACAGCTCCCAGTCCGGCTCCCGCACAGGGCTTTCCACAGCGGCGCCGATCTCCCGCGGTTACCCTCGGCTCTCTCTCTCTCTCTCTCTCTCTCTCTCTCTCTCTCTCTGTCGCTGTCTCGCTCGCACTCGCTCACTCGCTCGCTCGCTCACTGTTCGCGGGGCTCTGCTTGCGCGCGGAGATGATCGGGGTGAACAGCGTCCAGGGGACCAGCAAGGTCCGCATGCGGGCCGGCGGCTCGGTCAAGTACGGCCGGGACGAGTCCGTGCGGCGGCAGCAGGCGCAGCACCGCTCCAAGTCCCTCAAAGTGTCCAATTCCACCGAGTTCTCCTCCGCGCAGCCCAAGAAGGACAAGGTAACGCAGCCGCGTCCCTCCGCCGCTCTGGCGGGGCGCTCGGGTCCGTCACGGGGGAATTTCAGAGTGAACGAGGTTCCGATGGAGCCGGGCATCTGTTTGAATTTGGGGTGGGGGGGGGCGTTGGCTTGTGAACACAAAGAAAAATACTGATTGAGTTTTCCTTTGTTTTCTTGCGTTCTTGACGTATTCGAGGTGCCGTAAATGACATTCGGCTAATTGGTCACGGGCAGGTTGCGGGTTGTTTTCATTGGCTGGCAGACGATCTGAAGCCTTGCACGAGCGACTTGACGAATGCTCGATGTTAAAATCAACAAGACTATTTTTTTTCTCTCGATGTAATCTCAATTCGGTAAGGCTTTGAAGTGCATGACCACTTGTTAGAATGGGGGGAATAGGCGCTGTCGCTGCTACTGGGGCACTGTCTGCTGCAGACTGCTGCTGGAGTCTGACTGTGTAGTGAGTGCGGGATTTACTCTAGTTTAAGCTGCTTTGGGTGTTTTCTGTGGGAGGAGGAAGGCAGTGTGGGGCATTTGAGAGTGATCTATAGCTTTGATAGCCCCCCCCCCCCACCCCCACCCCACCCTGTGACAAGTTCCTAAAGGGACGTATCGATGTTCGTCCAGGCACGTCTAATGTTATGTCTTTGACACATCGATAATACTGTCACCTCACTGCCCTGGTGTCAGTTTCTCTTCCATGTAATGCACTGGCGATTGATTGAAAAGACCCTGTGATGTAATTTCTGTCAACTTCGCATGCAAACAAGTGCAGTGCTTGCTCTTAAATCTCTATAAATAGTATTCACTTATGTGGTCGGACTATTGGTATCTTGGTCTTGTAATGTGGAAAAATGTATGTCTGTGTGTATGGGGTTTCTGTGTGTGTGTATGTGTGTGTGTACAGGCTTCTGTGTGTGTGTGTTGTATGTATATGAGAATGTGTGTGTGCGTGCGTGCGTGTTCTGTGTTTGTACAGGCTTCTGTGTGTATGTGTGAGAGTGTGTGTGCGTGCGTGTGCGTGCGTGCGTTTGTGCGCGAGCGTGCGTGTGTCTGTGTGTGTGTGTGCGTGTGTGTGTGAGAGAGAGAATGAAAGGATGCGGTGCAGTAAATCTCTTTTTCTTTTTCATAAAAAAAAGAAAAAGAGATTTACTGAAAAAGAGAGTGTGCGTGTAGCCGCGGACGTGCCACTCGGCTTTTTTACGGTGGAGCTGGCGGTGCGCGGAGTGCCTTTGTTAGGGAGCTCTGGCGGTGCCGCGGTGCCTGCCCGCTGCTCCCGCTGCTGCTCCCGCTGCTGCTCCCGCGCTGCTTCTCCGGGTGGCCGTGCGCGGTGACTCCCCTGCGCGGCCGTCCCTCTCCAGAGAGCGCTGAGCCAGTCGCACGCAGCGCGCGCCGAGCGCCTGTTCCCCGTGACAAACCCCGTGCCTGCCGCGCGTCCCGTCGCCTGCTTCCCTCTCACCCCCGGCCCGGAGCGCAAACAGGTGCACCCGGTGTACCACCCCGAACTTTCACTGATCCCAAATACATAATCGCAATTACGCGAACCCATTCGGCAAGCGTTCTCCACTTCAGCGTCCTGCGGTCTGGTTTCAGGCTTTAGCAGTTTATCTCATCAGCCAAGCAGGGAGGTAACCATGCCCTGCCGTCGGAGAACGTGCTTTAACTTGAGGAGATTACTAACCGGAGTCCATTTTATAAGCTTGAAAGATGAATGTGGTTTAAGGCATTGTCTCATTATCTCCAGGCATCTGTCACATCTAAGATTGTTTATGCATTTTTTTCACATTTGTTTTTCTCGGCAGCTTTTTGATGTGGTGGGAATTTGTCTATTCAAAAAATTTAACTAAATACGAGACACAGTAATGAGCCTGCTGCCATTTGTTCATTTTTCTGCAGGTGAGAGAAATTTGTGATGCAATGTCGCTGTGTTGAGAGTGTGTGCGTGGGTGCGTGCTTGTGTTTGTGTGTGAGTGTGTGTGTGTGTGCGCTTACGTGTGTCTATGTCTGTGTGTGTATGTCTGTGTGTGTGTGTGTGCGCGTACGTGCGTCTATGTCTGTGTGTGCGCGCACATTTGTTTTTGTGGGTTTCATTTTAGAACTCGATGTGACATTAGATTAATTGATCTTAACGGCCCTTTTAAGGACGTTTGGCACAGAAGGAGGTGGCATTCTTCCAGTGGTGAAAAAGGGATAAGCAACCACAACAGGCAGCAGTGCTGAGCTACCGTGTGAGCTATGATGCAACGTGCAGAGAGAGGGCACTGGGCAGCCGTTGTGCCCTCAGGACACAGCACTGGGCACAGCATTGAGTACAGCGCTCTCATGCTCAGCTTTAAAAATAAAAAATAAATAACTTGGACAACAGTCAGCAGATCCGGTGAGAGGGAGCCATGTCAACAAATGAGGGGGCGACATGGCTCAGGAGGTAAGACCGGTTGTCTGGCAGTCGGAGGGTTGCCGGTTCAAACCCCGCCATGAGCATGTGGAAGTATCCTTGAGCAAGACACCTAACCCTCAATTGCTCTGGCGAATGGGAGGCATCAATTGTAAAGCGCTTTGGATAAAAGCGCTATATAAATGCAGTCCATTTACCATTTACCAAATCAGTGGTCAGCCAATCAGGAGAGTGTGAGGTGTCAGACTTCTCCAAGATGGATGTCAGTTCCATAGAAGTCCTGGCTAAATGGGCAGGCAGACAGGCAGGCATTTTGAGAAATGTCAAGAGTGAAGTCAGCTGAAGAGTTGAAGTGTTTTCTTGTTGATGAATCGTAGGCCTGGCCATCTCAATCATGTGTGGCATGTACCACTGCTAGAATAGAAAAGGGAAAGTAGATCTCCAATGATAATGTCGCTGTCTGTGGTAGTCCTGTGTGTGAAAACTGCATGTAGAGTTTTATAAATACAAACTCGAATTTGGGTCTTTAAATTATTTAGCGTCGGTTTCCCATCTCAAGTGCAAGGTGGCTTTAGTTAGTGGCCATTTTAACTGTGGTAGGCATTTGCTTTGGTCCTGTGTTTTTTCCCCCACCATCCCTGGGTATGAAAGGGCAACAGCACGTAGATTTCAAGTGCGTGTTATGGGTGTGTTTTTCTGCACCTGCCGAATTTCTCAACTGCATTGGCATCTTCCCACCACCAGGTGGCAAGTACAAGTACATTTTCCTGCCCTGTATTTACTCCATTGTTTACAAACACCGTTGACTTTCAGTTGCGTCATTCTCCCTTCAACAGTTTTCCTGTCATCCTCAACTGCAGCACTTTCATACATGTGAGCGCTTTTGAGGAATTTGATTGGCTGTTTCCGTGTGCCGTATTCTATACTGTCCACTTAATACACCAAAAGAAATCTATTTGAAACAACTGGCCACACAGTTTGCGTATTTCTGCAGGTATAGTGAGTTACCCAGAACACACCGTTTTTGTGTGGTAGGTAGAAAAGCAGCGTTTTTATGATTGGTGTGGCTCGTAAAGCTTCTCTTGCCTTTGCTTGTAATTACCTGGGTACATAATTTACCTGTTCTGGATCATATTCTGGGTCCGAACGTTAGCCATATTTGCCCTCTATTCTGCTTGGTACATTTATGGTTGCTTTGAATAATTTATTTCTGATATTTATGTTTTATCTCTTCATATGACATTGTCTTGTTGCCATGCAACAGCTGTAAGTGTTGAAATATTTAAACCATTAGACAGCATGGAACACCGGTTTCCCGTCTTTATTGAAAATGGGGGTAAGTGGTGATGTGATTGTCATGCCTGGCTGTCGGACCACATTGCTGCACTTGGGGACTGTTATCTGGAGTGATAAACAGTGCTAACAGACTATATGGTGCAATAAGCTTTCTTCGCATTTAAAAAAATTAATTTCCAGCTCAAGCCTTCGTTGTGCTCAACTCATCCTTGGTGTTGTAATCTGTTTTTAGTAGGTATATTCTCAGTGTTCATTGTGTTACTAGGGAAAAGAGTATTTTAAGGCACTTGTGCATGTTTCATGTTTGAATATAGCCTAATTGATTTAAAAATGATTGTTTGAAAGAAATGTAAGCTTTCATACTGTGAGACAAAGGTAACATGCAAAGTTCAATTACAAACCATACGTTCCTCATTTGATGTGTATGATGGTATGCTTTGATATAAATTGCTGTTTAGCCCTTTGAAAGAGTCAGCTCAAGAGCAGGGCTTAAAAATCTTGATGTTGTATGTAAGCAATGCCCTAAAAGGCGTTCAGTCCTGCCTGGTGTATAAACTGCTCACGCTGTTTATTCATGTCTTAATGTGTCTTATTTCTTCTTCTGCAGGCCTTGTACAATTCCATTAAAAATGAGAAGCTGGAGTGGGCAATGTGAGTACCCATTTCATTTTTAATTATACGTCCAGTCATTCACTTTAAAATGATTGCGCAGCTTTTAATACATTTCTTTTGGATTCATGTGAGAATATAATTAAAGCTATTTAAAAATATTTTATTAATGCCCACAGCTAACGAAGCTAGAATGAGCTCTGTTGTTGTTGTTGTTTTCTCTGCGTGTATGTGTGTGTGCGTGTGTGTGCGCGCATGTAATGCTACACTACACACCATGAAACGAAGGTACTGCTGTACAGTGTGTATGTTTTTGAGGGTGACTGCGGTGGCTGAACCTCTTTCATCTGCAGTAAGAATATTTGCTTCCTTTCCTTCATTTTAAAGGGATCATTTCAAGCCCCAGCGAGTAAATTAGCCATCGATTTGCGCCATTGTTTAATTACAATGGCGCTTTCAGTCTGTTCGCTGCAGGCCTGAGGAAACCAGTTTAAGAGCTGTGTGTGTGCGCGACGTTTTAATGCGTCCCCTCCGCGCGCTGCCCCTTCAGTGCCTAATGAAAATCTTGCCTTTGAGCACGGCTGAATACGCGATCATTATGCTGGTAACAGGTTCCGGTGCGAGGCAATAGTGATATTGAATTGAGCACACACAATACTTTTTGTCGTATAAACAGCCTGTTGCTGTTAGACTGTATGAACTGCGAGACCTTTTTCTAGAAAGATGTGCCCACTTACAGGATTGTTTCAGTTGTTGTGTGTTTATGTAGGCTTGCGGTTCATAATCTTTTTATTCGGCTAAATTATTTACGGGAACAACTTGTGCCCTCTGTGGGCCGTGCCTGAGGGAACAGCAGCAGATGGCGCTGCCCGAGCCCAAATTGGAGCCCCGAGGTGTGGATTCCAGAGCCCCGGCCCTTCGTCCCCCCCCCCCCGCCCCCCCCCCCGTGCGCGTGCGGCGTGTCCTGGCGCTCTGTGGAGAGGGCGGCGCTCTCCCAGGAGAGGAGCCCCGTGTCCTTCATACGGGGCGAGAGTCCGCATCCGCTCGGCCGCGGAGCCAAGAACGCGTCAGGGAAAAAGCCCTGGATTAGCACCCTCCCCCCCTCGCCCCCAGGAAACGAGCGAGAAGCCCTCGCCGGAGATCCTCCGCCCCGGGTTCAAAGCCCCCAGGAAGGCCGGAGAAACGGGGAGCTTGAGCTTATTAGCGATCTGCGCTTCAGATGGCTTCCATCCCATCATCCCCTCGGACCTCCGTCATTAGCCTCGCGGGCAGCGGGGGGAGAGAATGCGCTGGAGCCGGGGGGGGCTGACGTTCATTATCTGCTCGGTGGCAGATGGATCGCGAGCGCAGCCCGAACATATCAGCTGGTTAAATGGCGCAGAGAAATATGCTGCCGATTGCATTCTGATTAAATTATTTTTGCGGCGACGGAGCGGTAGGGATGGGGCAGGGTCTTCATTACGCAGTCGGCTCAGGCCATTGTAGTATCGCGTCCTCCCAGGAAAACACACGTTTGCATAACTTACATCAGCCTCGCTTCACTTTGGTCTTAAAGACTCAGATGCAAAGCCAAACATTTGCATCATTGGAATCCTCTCCCGGGACCACGAACCAGGGATGCCAAAGATTGAACCAGCTCCCCCTCAAAAATGAATTTCACAATTTACGATATTCAATACTGGGGTTATTGGAGCCTCTGTCCATGCTAATATTTGTATTTATTTAAGTATTACAGAATGGCCAACATCATATTTTATTCAAATGAATCCAATGTTAAGCATTTTGTTCCAATTGAATGATGAGCCTAGTGTTAACTACTTTCTTTACTACAGATTAGTAGTCATATTGGGGAAAAACAGACTAGAACCATTTCCTGACATCTTCGAGACGCATTATTATGCATATCTGTCCTGCAATAGTTAATTTATTTTGCAATATTCCATTCTATGTTTTATGGAATATAAAAATTTGAAAGAACTCACCTCCCCACTCCCCATTTTTTAAACAAAGGATGAACAGCTTGTTTTTTCTTAAAGAATATGCAAAAAGCAACAACTCTGTAAAACGGGCATTTACAATACTACTGCATAATAGTTTCAAACGGAACATCACGCTCATTTAAAATCACAAATTAGTAGTGTGTGCCTGCGTGTGTCTGTGTGTGTGTGTGTGTGTGTGCTTTTCAGTGCTCAATAATTGGGTAGGTGACAGCTTTGGCATGAACTGTAATTAGCATCAGAAAAGCGTCACATGAGACTGGCAATCTGTCTTGTGGATAACGATGATAAGGAGAGAGGCTGTCCCGTTGTGTTGTGGGTAATGTATGAGCAGCCCCTCTCTGCCACTGCAGGGGCCAGCAGTGATGTCAGCGACCCTGGCCTCGGCTCGTCTGATTTGTTTCGGTCGTAAACGGCCTGCATTTCCGCCATGTTTATGGCGAAGGCTTCGACGAGTCCTCACGCAGGCAACAAACGCATTTCCTGCCTTTGCCACCAGACGCACTGATGCAGTTCCTGAAATTACGTTTAACTTAGATTATTAGTTGAACTCCCCCCTTTCAATCTCATATTTATCGACATTGTTTCACGGTGTCGGTCCAGTAAACAGATGGCTTACGAAGGCCACGGTGTTCAGGCCGATGCTTGACTGGGACGCATCAAAGCTCGCGGTGCCGATGTCCGTGTCATTCGCCGCACAGACGCTCTGAGACCCGGTCTGCACCCGTATCGGTGCAGACGGGTTGAGCACCGGTCCCGCGGCTGAATTTAGGAAAACGGGGAGAGGCAATTAGATTTCGGTATCGTTGGAAGGGGCGGCAGGACACTTTCGTTTAGTTCCCGTCCTTCTCCGGAACACTCTGATCGCACAAACGTGTTTCCTTTCACAGCGACTGGGATCTGTCGCGCCGTGTCAGAAATGTGACAGGAATAATAACCGCTCTCAGCGAGAGCCGTCATGGCTACTCTGCGATTCTCAGCCGTCCTGCCGTCAAAATGGCTGCTCATTCACACTGTTTTTTCTTTGTGTTTTTTTTCCCACTGTTTTTTTTTCACACTTTTGTAGTTATAATTTTGGACATTTGTTTTATTTTGTTTCCTTTTTCTGTCCTCATCGGAATAATTAAATAAGCTTATGCATCAGAAATATAACTCAAGTGAAGACTCGCTCAGCAGTGTGGGATATGGACCTGCTTGGAATGCGTGGAAGACGATGCAGATGCACAGAGAGGAGTCTGAATAGCAAGCCGCTCATCCGCCAGTGCAGCAAAGCCCAGTTTATCTCCTTCACATTAGTCTTCATAGAGGGCTCACTGACTGATTCCTGTAGAGTTGGGCTGAAGTTTTAAAAGCAGTTCATGCAGACAAGCATATAATTTTAGAAGACACCTGTGAAATTTTTTTAATGGTATTTACTGTTAAAGATCGATTGTGGTGAAATTCATTTTGGCTGAAATGCTATGCAGGTAACCTGAAAACTAAGAATTTTTGTTTTGTTTTTATTTTGGCTACTGAAATTTTGGAAAGCACTTGGGGGGTGGGGGGTGGAAGAAGTCACATGACATGCCCCTCCTGCTCTGAGACCCCCTCACGCAGGGAAGAGCTTTCGTTTACTTACACAGTAACAGCCCGCATAGGCTGCGTGTCGTTCGCTGGTATTGATGCCTGTACGTAAATACGCTGCTTTGGCTGTTCACTGGAGACTCAAAGCGGTCCCTCCACGGTCATGCCATTGATTTCCATATTGAGGGAAGAAGCATGCCGCTGGGGGCAGAACTGCCGCTGGAGCGGGGGAGGAGGGGCGGAGCACTGATCCGCTCCTCCCTGGAGAAGCCTTGGGGTGTCATTCATCTACATGCATTCAATACTCCGTGGGCCTCCCGTATTAGACTTGACGTCTAATCAGCAGGTAATTTCCCTTTAAGACGTGTGCCTGCCCATCCCATAAAGGACTGGGATTTCTCCGCATCGATCCGCAGCGTCACCTGCAGTCGTTTCGGTTAAAGAGGTGCGATTTGAGGAGTCGTTACAGACCCCGTGCGGAGTGTTTGTCCTTGAGACCTGTGGTCTGGAAGGCTTCATTTACCACTGGCAGGGGGTTTCAATATGTGCACTTGATTAATGTTAATTTGACATCTGTGAAGGTTCTGTTTGAACTACTAGGGAAGGGAGCGTGTGGACAGGAACAGAGCGCGCTGTACAGGCACCCAGTCCTCACTCTGTGTCATAGTACCCTTTGATGTTCTCCCTAGGTCCCCCGTTTCTCAATCAGTAATATGCCTTTGGCTAATATGATACTTTATGTGCCAAATATATACTCTAAAAATATTGTTGGTTGCAGAGTCTTTAGGATTTGCTTAAAGAATTAAGTAAACATACCAGTCAGGACAATGTGATTCTTATTGCTTAAAAAAAATTATCATACTTGTCAATACTTTTGGTAGACGTGAAAAATAAATTTACAGCATTTTGCACGCGTTTCACTGTAGACATTTACGTCCTGTCCTATTTTAGAGGAATTACCTTTTACCGATATTTCCAGTAAAATCTGTTTTTAATGTGTCATTTTGTTCCCTATTTAAACCAGACAAATGAGGTGTATTTTTTAAGTAACAGAAATGAAAATGCCTTCGCTTAGCTAGTTAGCTACAGTCTGCTCAGTCATTTGAATCTGACAGCATTGGAAGCTGGCTCGGTAATGCTGCATTTTCAGGGCTCCTCATTTGTTTCGTGTCTGGGTTTGTTTTTGACTGATTAGCTTAGCCCCAGTGCCGCCGTATGAAAACGCTGCCTCGGCATTACAAACTTTCCATTTGACTTTTTTTGCTTTTGAAGTCCTGCTGGGTCTTCTGTTCTACTTCTCTGGGCCAAGGCACTTCGTCATTCAGAGCTTTGAATGACAAAATTCTCCACCGCATACTTATTCTTATTCTTTGTCACTCGCTGTTTGTGAAAATGTGTTGCTTTCTTCTTTGGTAATTTTCTAAATGGTTTGCGTGTTTCTTTATGCTTTCCAGTTAACCAGTTCGAATAATTGCACCCAGCGCACAGACACAGCTACAGGTGTGTGCTCAGTTATGTGCATACTGCAGCTGGAACTGCACATGCAAGGTTATGATACCCTAACGTGTTGTGTGAAAGTTCCCCCATTGGGAGCATCGGCAATTCTAATGGATCTTGAGCTCATTTTTACACCAGTTCTACTCTTTGCCTATTATGTTTGTGTACAAGAAGAAGCTAATCTTATGTGCTTGCATTACAAGAGATTCTAGCTATGACTGCAGCAAGGTTAGGGTGACCACTGTTGGCTGCGTATGATGGGCGTCATCAGTCCCGATGCCTTTAAAGGGAACCGCATGAAGGTAAACATTCTTCGATGTCGTCCAACATGGCGTCTGCCCTCTTTATTGCGGAGCAGTTGGCTGGAAGAGAGACTGACACATTTTTACAGCATACGATGTGAGCGTCAGCGAGAGCCCGTGCTGTGCTGAGGTGTTCTCCCTAGCTGGCTAACTCGCTAATTACAGCACACAAATATGGCCCAGGAATCTCAGCGGTCTGCCCTCTGACGTCCAGCTCCACAGGCTAACGCCGCAGCCCAAGTCAGCCTCCTTCATAAGGCAGCAACGGAGAAGGGGTGGGAGGGCGCAATGATTTAGTCTCATATTTACAATCAAACACTTTCAGAAATGACTATTGAAAACCAGTGTCACAATCGACAGGAAACAGCATACAAATAGCTGCGTTTACTTCCCGTTGACAGGCTTGACAATATAATTGCCCTCCATTTACTATCGACAAATGAATATGCAAGCATATTCTATTCTTATTGTTGTGGTTGCGTTGTAGTTATTTTGCTTTGTGAATCATCAGATTGTTGGTGTTTTGCAGTGTGGGAAACAGGGGGCTCTTCTGGCTGCGGTTGGCTCTGCTCACAGGAAGCAGTACTGATCCATGTCAGAATCAGACAAGTGCACCACGGGCCTGTATCAGTCTCCGACAGAGCAAAGTAAATGTGCAGAAACAATGGGAAGTGTCATAAGCACACACCCTCTGCGTTCATGATGCTCACACTGCAGTGCGTGATGCCGATTGCTACTCGGGTAACAGGGACAGAGCTTTCAGAGCTTTGAGCTACAGTCTACTTTGAGAGAACAGAAATGGTGCAATATTTTTGAAAATATCTCTGCTCCTGATAAACTTGCCTTTAATGATCGCCTGCAGCTGTTGGGCAGATTCACGTGCTTTCCGATTGCCGCCATGTTGCATGGTTTATTTTACATGCATTTATTTTACGATAAGCAATTCATTAAGGGACTTTTTATGGGCAACGGCAACAGATGGTGTCAAGAGTTTTATGTTTGCAGATACAGCTTACCAGCAGCATATGCCTCCCTATAAAATGCCTGCACACTGCTTACTGGAAAAGGCTTGTAAATTGAAAGTCTGTATTTGGGTTTTTAATACGGATCCATGGAAATGCCTGAGATATCGGTGCATGTTTGGATTGCATTCCTGCTCAAAACCCAACAGCCACAGCGACGTGCTGTGTTTGGATATCACAGCAGTAAGTGAGCTTTAAGGCTCTGTTTCGCTCACTTTCGTCCTTCTCATGCGATAGTGCTGCAAAATACCCTTTTTTCTCAATCGGATATCATGAATAATGACCAAATAATTATTTTGAGTGAGTTATTTGTGCTTGAAAATGAAAGGGAAACCTTGTTAAGCTGATGAAGGGAATTCAGACATTCAGTGAATCCTCTCCCATGTGGTGACCAAATGGCTGTTGGGCAGTATTTGAGTAGTTGGATCCCCTAGGCCTTTTTTATGGTTCTGAGTTCAGGGGAGCTCTGTTCTCAGGCTCTTGAGAGTCCCAGGCTCCTTTTATCCAGTGGCAATCATCGCTCTTTAAGAAAATAAGTATAGGCATTTTCTCCACGCCCTTTCCAGTAAAGCTCCGTCATTTCTTTCTCAGTAGCGGTTGCTTTTTGCCGTGTTTGTTGCTGTATTGCTCCCCTGGAACCAGCTAGCGGCACAGCCCAGACGCAGACTGACCGGGCCGCTGTGCAGCTCCTCGGTGTTTCTTTTGCGCGATCCCATTGGCTCCCCATGTCCTCTGGTTCCATCGGTGGGTCCAGTGGAGATGCTACGCTAGGTCAGAATGTACAGACAGATAGTTTTACAGACACCATTTTGTACTTCACATCACATTTGATGCGTGCGTTCGTATCTTTCGTCATCTTGAGATCTTTTATTTCCATTTGCCTTTTATGCGTTTGGCAGACACTAAAGGTGGCTGGGGCCACAATGAAAAATGAAGTTCAATTTTTTTGCTTTAGTAGCAGCAGTGTGGAGTAATGTGCCCCCAGGTTCATGTGCTTACGTCCCCCGTTCACGGCTGTTCACTGCCGTTTGCATTTCACCTCGTTTCGCCTCTGTCAAAATCCCGTTTGTACTAACGGGTGGCCGCACATAAAATCGCAGTCATCGCACACGGCTCGTCCTGCGTTTGAGCATCTGCTGGCTGCTGTTTGCCTCTAATGGCAATGCTACGCTTATTCCTAAAATATGACACGGCTTAATTCGGTAAGGTGAAGGGGAGCGTCACCTTTGTGCATCTGGGCCGTGTCCGTGAGATTAGCCACAGACTCTGGGCCGGAGCCTAAAAATACACTGAGCAAGGGCACCGGAGAGGGTCCTGACAGGGCGCAAGACGCTGGGCTGAGCTCCTTTCTCCAAGGTGCTTCTGACAGCCCCGACGACGCTGTGAAATCTGCCCCTTTGCGCCTCACAGAAAAGAGGCGTGGCCACAGGCAGGGGCCGTCTGAAGGGCCAGCACAGGGAAGTGGTAGTTATTTTGGTCATGATGATTTTTTATTTATTTTTTTGCTAATTTGGCCTTTTTTTTGCAAGTTGTGTGATTAAATGTGATGTCTTGCCAGCCCTGGTATTAATTTAACTTGGAAAGGGTTTCGTGCTGGGCCTTTTGTGATGTTGAAGTTAAAGTTGGTATTTTTCACATTTGTATCTGTCACCAGTAGCAGTGTTAGCAGCCTGTCAGCATTTTCTCCTTTTTTTCTTTGTTTTTTTTTCTGACAGTTGCTGCTCTGGGACGTTGTACAGTGCTGCATTGTATCCCTTTTTACGACCGCTTCTTGTTTTTCATGTTGTAGTGTCATTTCTGCGAGTAATATCCATTGCGAGGGCAGTGAATTTCACAGTGGAACAGATTGCCCCATTAGTGAAGACTCGTCATTCCCATTTCTGACCTCAGTCTGTCTCCACTAGGGAGGTGTTGGCTCCTGCCCAGAAATCATTTTTGAGAGCCTGGTCTCTTATCGGGCCTCCCTTCCTCCTGGGGCTTGTATTCGACTGGATCCTGCTTACCTGCCTGATTTAAGTGTCCCAAGCCCTTAACAGTTAGAATAATGTTCAGTTAAGAACATTCTAATCACATATTGGTAATCTTACACCTTAAAATGTTAAGCGGACATGCACAGATGCACCAAAAGATGTATCACTGCACAGTATGCTGAACATCTCTGGTTTTAAACCAGCTCTTTCAGGAATGGGTTCTAAAGACATAGGAAAACACTGTTCGTGTTTGTACAGAACCCAGGAAAGTTGTCAGTTCATGCTTCAGGTTTTAGCTGCTGTCTGAGTCCAGGCCTGGCTGTCACCGGCTGGCGGACGGCTGTGGAGCGTGCGGCGGTGTTGTGTGCAGCGGCAGGAGCGCTTTAGCATTCTGCTCAGGCTCCTACTGCGCCGGCAGGCCGGGGGCGGGGGTGGGGGGGTGCCAGCGAGAACGCTGCCGCGCTCCGACACAGCGCCGTAAAGAAGGCGCCGCCTCCCGCCATCCCGCCCGCCGCTCGCGCTACATCACGGCGAGGGGAGGGGGGGGCAGAAGGCCGCGCCGCTCCACTTCCTGGCCCGTCAGAGCGCCGCGCTTTATCACCCGGCTCCCTCCGTCGTCAAATCCGGGTGATTTATTTTCGGTAGGCGTTCCAGCGATTTCTCGCCAACCTCCGAAAGGAGGAAGCAAACAAATAAATAAGAAGCGAGTGTGCTCCTGGGCGCGGAGAGGCTGATGAATCCCTAATGAGCAGTCCCGTGCGGTCTCTGTGCCGCCGTGCGAAGTGCGGGCCGCCCGCGTGGCGCTGTAACGGGGAGCGTGCTCTGTAACGGGGAGCGTGCTCTGTTTGCGCGGTGGAACCCAGCGCTGGCCCCGAGCTGAGGAAGCGCTGCGGCGGGACGATGGTCCGTGTGTGTGCGTACGGACTGGGCACCGAGAAGCTCCTTATGATCCGCTTGCCCCCCCCCCCCCCAGTGTGTTCACAGGGAGCAGGGGCTTTAAGTTTTTATTTTAATTTGGAGCACCAAGGAGGGAATAACTCGTTCTGAAAGTTAACGTTCGTACCCCCCTGCGGACAGAGCTTCTTCCCCCTCCTTGGCTTTGAACCCGTTTTTTTGTGGGTATAAGCGCAGAAATCCTCCAGGGGATGGCAGGTCCTCGGGCTCTTCCGCTCTCTGGGACAGGTCCGACTCTGTCTCCCGCACCGCGCTCATTCAGCTAATGGGGGTGTCCTGGTGCTCTCTGGGCCGCCGACCGCGGAAGAGCATCCAAGCGCACGGGGGCGGGGAGGGGGCTTCCTGTCACTGCGGTGTACTTCCTCTGATTGAGCGGGACAGGGAGTCATGAGGAGAGCCAATGGGATGGCAGTTTGGACTGCAGGGACCTCATCATGCATTCTACATTTATGATTGTGTTTTAAAGGTGTTGCTGTACTTTAGATTTGCGTTCCCTTTCCAACCCTTAAGGGAAGCCAGAACAAAACCTGTTGGTACTGTGTCTTAAGTCTATTTATCTGTACCAGTTCACACAAGCAGGGTGATTTGGGAACTTATGCTTCGTGGACATGGATCAACTTAAGTCTGTTTGCTAAGTGATGATGCCTCTCTGAATATAGGCATTACAGACATAGAGGACTTGGAGATGGTTGTTAAAGGCTAATTACACCCTAGACCACTGTTTTTAGCTGTCAGTGTGTGTGTATGCCTACATTGTAATGAAACATTTTAATCCATGCAGTTATTTCAATATTTCTGAAACAATAGCATTTGGCAGAAAAAACTGGTAGAAAATGTCTTGTTGCTGCCCTTGAACGTTTCATAAATGCTTTCTGCAATCCACTCCCCCGGGGGCCCCGCCCCAATCGTGATGTCAGAGTACCTCTTTGGAGGTACTACTACGTCCTGTAGATGTCAATCAAGGATATCCAGACAAATTGTTGCCGCCCACAAATTTGCGTTTTAATATGACTGAATGCTGCCGGCACCTAATTGACTAGACTGGTTTCAGCCCAATGCTTTTCAAACTGAAGAAACATGCTGGTCTGGTCATAAACTTCCTCATATTCCGCCTAAACAGTCCTCTAAAATATGTTTCTGAAAACATTTGTGCTGAGAAATAGACCACGTAATTGCTGAATCTTGGTTTATATTTGATCTGCAGTGTCTAGTTTGACAGTTTTATTCGAGTTTCATGAGCCAGACACCACTGCACTACAAATTCATTTGCATAGAGATGACTTTATACAGATCTGATGGACACCCCTTCTCCACTCAGCCCAGGATGCGTCTTTCTGTATTGTGTAGTAGGCAGGGCCAGGCTGAAACAGTGCGTGTGATTACTCCTTAAGCCTGTGAGAGGAATGACAGCACGCACTGCGCTGATTCCACTGGTGGAGCTGTTTGGATGTGAGCGATTTTCAGAAGGTGTGGAACAACCTGTAATGTAACAAATATCAGATGGTCATTGTGAATTTTTTCCATTGTTGAAATGACACATTTTGTCCAAAGTTTCATAAGGGGAGAGCAGGGGAAGGTGTACTGCGGTCACTCAGCTGTGGCTGTTGTCGCTGGCGCTCTTTGTAACTCCCATTTCCCCTCCACTCCCCATTTTATTTCCTCAGACTTGATGCAAGAGCACGCTGCCCCCATGCTCTGTTCACCCCCCCCCCCCTTCTTAATAGTAATTTCCTTTATTTCTCGGTGCAGGAAATTGGTTACTGTCCTCACCAGCGATAAACGCAGCAAGGGTCCCGAGACGTTCCAGCTGTTTCATTTCCAACAGGGGAAACCTAGCCCCAGCATTTCTTTTTGGCCCTACAAACGCGAATGTCTGTGACTGACTGAGTGACTGAGTGAGTGATGAAGTTGCACCATTGGTCGGCCGTATCAGCCATATGCTGGGTTTTGAGCTGGTCTTGTTTTTGTTTGTTGCAGCGATGGAGAGGAGCTGCAGAAATCCCTGTCTGAGCTCGCGGACAACAAGACGGAAAACGCGCACACAAAGGGCATCAGCAGGATCGGCAGCGGCAGCAACCCCTTCCTGGACATCTCCCACGACCCCAACGCCGCCGTCTACAAGGGCGGCTTCCTCGCCCGCAAAATACACGCCGACATGGACGGCAAGAAAAGTAAGCGTCCCGCTCACGTTCTGCGTTACGGAGTCCAGTCTTTACCCCCCACTGTCCCGCCCTCGTATAGCCTGTCATTCACTGCGTCACCGTGGCAACGAGTGTGACACGTAGTGAAATAAGTGTGCTGAAATTGATCCAAGCTGTAATGACTAACTTAAGTGAATCAAGATACTTTCCTTGTGTCCTCTAATGCATTAATGCTCCAAGTGAACACTTGAAATGTGCATGTTTTTACTGAGGTGATTTTCACATTGCTGGAAAAGGTATTTAATTGTGTGATTTATGTGGTTGTGTGTAAATGTGACATCCAGTCATCTGAAGAATTGCGCTCTCCTTTTTGATGCAGTAGCCTTGAATTTCTCTGTAAGCAGTGTGATTGTGTGGGCAAGGTGAATTTAGTCACCCATCCTTTTTTATTTTATTTTTATTTAACCATTATTTAACCAGGAAAACCCCTGGTTAAGATTGAAATCTCTTTTGCAAGGGGGACCTGACATGAAACACAAAGTTACCCAACATGACTTACACCTAACAAAATGTACAAACATCAAATGGGGAATGAGACAGAGGTGTAACAATAATTAAAAGTAGAGAAGAGGTTAAAAGCAGGAGCATACTTCAGTCACAGTGTCATGAATTGCATTTTTAAAGTCCACAATTGAAATTAATTTGTCAAGTTTAAAATTCTTTTGCATCCTTAGTCATCTTCCTAAAATTAGTTTAAGTAGGGTTGACTTAGTGGAGAGATGATTTTTCCTGTCTCCATAGGTTGTGCGTTTTCAATGGCTAATCAGCCTCTTACTTAAAATACGTCAGATCGTATAGTTTTTATTGTAGTTATTTTGTTTCATCTGACCATCACAGTGCCTGCTTTCTTTGTTAGTACAGAGTCCAGATAATGCAGTCACGATGGCCGTTAATGTCAATAGCACACAATGACACACACACTGGGTTTTTCTGACAGAGTCCCCCATCTGTGACATTATCGCCTTGGTCGTGTTTTCTCTTGGTAATATATACGGACAGGCATGTAGGACTGCAGTGTGTATGACTCATTATTCAAAATGGCGGCACATTTCGGCATACGGTAATGAGCACAAACAAGCAGTGGGAATTGGGACCATACATCATTTGTCATTTTCAGTGTAAATAGGAAAAACAGACATTGTGATTGCTTAGGAAATTATTCAGTCATACTCGGACTCCTCCTGCGTTTATAACCCCCCCCCCCCCCCCAGTATCTTCTGTGTTGTTTATCAGTAGTATAGCTGGATGACAGTAGTAAAGTTCATAAAGCTCAGCTCTCTCTGTTGTCTTAAGGTTTTAAGAGATGGTGGCTTTTAGAGGAGGAATAAAAGCCGGGCTCGGAGGCTGCGAGAAAGTGGACGCTGGGAAAGCAAAGGATCAGACTGGTCATTAAAACAATCGCTGTGCAATGTGAACTCAAACAAAACGCTGCACAGGCAGCCCTGCTGGACACGGTGGACGTGAATGGATTGGAACTGGCAGCCCTCTCTCCTATTTCACATCCATTTATCTCTGTGGGCTAACGATCGCCAGACTTACCAGGAAACCTGCTGACTTGTTACTGCCTGCTGTGCCTATATTCGCTGAAAAACTATTGTATAGGACAAGGATAAGATAAATTGTGCAATGCTAAATGACCAAAAAAGCTATTAAAACAGGCATACATTTCTCTGCACTCTATACTAACGTCTCAGCTTTTCCATAGACACGTGACAGGAAAAAATCGACCGGAAAAGTCTATTATAGCACGTAGCCATCAAAATGAATAAGCTTTGTATCTAGCGTGGACCATATTGTAAATTGCATGAGTTAGAGCATGTTGGAGCGGTGCACGATAATTTTGCGTGGAGATGCTTATTTGCACTCGCTCACAGTCAGCGGCTGATGGGAAACTGATGGAATCCAGACGCGTACGACTCCCCTTTTGACATTCTGCGGCTGTGTGCTTATGAAAAGGCTACGCTCAATTACCCACTCTGTGGTGCTGGTGGCCCGTCTTCTGATTGCTGCGAAGTGGGCTCTGAAGATGAAGGCTCTATTGGTGGTACCGTAAGGCCACGCAGGGTTGAGTGGTGCTGCAGGTGCTGGGCCACAGTCCAACTGATTTAATCTGTTCGCTCAAGCAATCAAATTATGTTTATGTAGCGCATTATACAAACAGTTTGACGCGATATACTTCACGTTATACCCGCCAAGCCCCACGGGGCAAGCCAAAAATGGAGAGGGTGAGGTAACGCTGACTGGATGGCATGTGTTGGGGAAAGTGTCAGCCCATTTTATCAGTTCGGGACGGGTCGCATGGAAGGCTTTTGAGTGGGGTGGTGCCCTGGAGCGGTGGATAGTTAATAATGAAATTGTTATTGTTCTTGCTGTTGCTGTAAAATATGGTAGGTCCGCTGGCTCTCACTCCCAGCCTTAATAATGGCGCCCTCCAGGTATTTGATGTGTTCCACCTCGAGCGCACCCAGTGCGATTAATCAAGGGCTCGATTAGCTGCTTCAGCTGTGCTCGAGGTGGAACGCATCAGCTGCCCGGATCTGGCCGGGGGCACCTGAGGATACGCGTGGGAGCCACTGCGTAAAAAGTATCCGCGAGTTTCATTACCGTTTCAGATACGCTTCAGGCATTACCTACCGCTCTCATTCAGTAGTGCAGCGGGGATATCTTCAATGTACATGTGTGGTTTCAGAAAGGGTAGCCTGACTGCAGACCTTCTGTGGGTCGTGGTTCGTGCCACAGAGTCTCTCAGACCCCCTCGCTGTGCCGTAGCTGTGCTCCTGCGCTGGCACTGTGGTTTAGGGGGCGGCAGCGGGCGTGGCAGCAGGCCTCATTACGCACACCGCCGGGCGCACGGCGCGCTCTTAGTATGCTGCTCAGGGTCCGGGGCGCCGCCGTCTGCAGGATTTATGGGCAAGCGAACCGCAGCCCTCTGAGAAAAAAGGGGAATCTGTCTCTCTCTGTATGGATTTCGGATTCTTGATCCGGTGTTTGCGCTACGATCTGGAGGTGAGGTCCGGTCCGGGGGGTATGGGGGGGAGATCAGCGCCCCGGGGCTTCTTAAAGTAAAAACGGTCTCTCGTTCTCTTCTTGTCGCAGCGTGTACGGTATCTGGCCGAGCTCGATGAGCGGCTTTGGGTCTAGTCGACGTGTCCAAGTCCCGGGTTAGTGCGCGCTGGGCATTGCTTGGCTTTGCATTGAAACGGCCTGCCCCATACAGGGAGGTGGATTTGGGTGCTTGCTGCCCTTGGCTCATGTCTAAAATGGGGGTAGTCCTATGTAACATTAGGATATATTGTTTATTATTGTTCATTGGTATTCATGTTCATCTGATCCCGAAGAACATTTTAGTTGCAGTTATGTTATGCACATTGTTTCGATTTAACTGCATGTTGAATGGCAGGACTTGTCAAAATCGCAATTTCTTTTAAGCCATGAATCAGTAGCAGCCAATAGTGATGGGCGTTGTGTTTTTTGTATTTATCATTTTTGACATTTCCTACTTGTTTTAATTGTTGATCTGCAACCATAATCTAGCGGCATCCTCCGGTGCCCGCCCCCATGAGGCAGTGGATATCTTGCACCCTGCAGTCCACACAGTGCTACAGGAGAGACCTAGGCACAATCAGAGGAGAGGCTTCTCTCTCACTGAGCATGACTGTTAGCATGCACATGCCTATCCTGGCGCATGAGTGGGAGGAACTAAGGCAGTAGTAGCCCAAGAGACCCTGGCCAGCTTAAATCCACTCTTCCCCTGGTGGGGTGAAGCCACTGCATCCCACCACTGTGGACTCTTAGTGGTCATAGTGGGTTAATGTTTTGCCCAAGGCTGGAACCTGCCGCTGCAGTGATACAATGGCTCTCACAATTTCTCCCTGTTTCATGTCTTCTTTCCAAAACAGGTCTCATGCATTATTTGAAATTAAACGTTTTTTTTTTTTCCTCCAGCACCAAGAGGAAAGAGAGGATGGAAAACCTTTTATGCTGTTCTCAAAGGAATGATCCTCTACCTGCAGAAGGTAAGAACGTTCAGAACTAACAAACTAATTGTGACTAATGCATGTTTCATTAGTAGCGTTTATGTTTTGTATTTTCACCTGTGTTCTCTCCTGTTTTTCATGTGAAAGCTTAAGCTGAATTTTCACATGACAACAGTTCTAACCGAAGCTTTATGTGCATACCAATGTGCGTCCGTGCATACCAATGTGCGTTCGCACGTGCGTGCGTTCGTGTGTGTAAATCATTAGGCATTTGTGATTGCAGTATTGCTTTCTCACAGCACTGTATATTACAAGCACACATTTATTTTCATTGGTTGCTGTATCTATTGACTGTTTTATGCACCTGCCATATCACTCGTACTGCATGCTTAAATTTTCCTGAGAACTGGACAGATTGATTGTGCAGCACATCTATTCCCTCCCCCTCAGTGATACACAATTTAATGGCAGTGTTGAAAAGAACCCATCTCAGCGATAGCATCTTGTGGAATTGAAAACTGTCTCTGGACACAACCCCTCTGAGCTTCTGAGGCATTCTGTGCACCCAGCGGCTGAAACTGGCTTCTACCTCTTTCTCCTCTCAATGCCTTTCATGTCTCTCCATCCCACATATGTCTTTTCTCTCTTGTTTGCTCTCTGTCTTTCTGTCTTTCTGTCTCTCCCTCTGTCGTGTATGTAGACCCACTCTCATACAGAACAGAGTCAACCAGGTTGAGTAAAGCAGATCGTCCAACAGCTCCTAAGTAAATGGGAATGTGTCCTCTTTTATAGTGAAGCTCTCTGCCTGTATGATTAATGCACCTTATTGAAATGACTGCACTTTTTACTTCAAAAGGTTCTGTACTTTGCTCCAAAAAACCAAAATGCCGTTGAAGATTTATTTCAAAGGCATCTCGTCTCTAATGCATTCTCTGTTCTTTATCCCCGTGGTGAAATATTTCAATGTGACCTTTCTTTTTAATAGTAATACGTAGGAGTTTAAGGCTTTTAAGACAAATCTATGTCGGATGTTACCTGAACAAAGGGTCTGATGAAAGGATGTTTTACATGGACGCTGAAAGCTTGGGTTTTGAAGTAGGCAGTTTTTTACAGAAAGATTTGAGCATTGTAACAAAATATAAAATGAAAAAGTAGCATAAATGAAGTAAGCTGTTCCTGTACAGAGGCAATTTGTTTAATTGCTTATGCTCGCCTGTGGAATGATAGATGTGAATGTGAAAGATGTGGTCCGCGTTTAAAATGGCTCAGCGCCTGGATGTGAGGCCTTGGTCTCCTGCTCTGGCTGCTTGTTGTGGGGTGACTGTGGCCCCCAGCCAGTGAAGGTAGCGATAACAGGACTGGAGGGATGGGCCCTATTACAAACCATCTGACACCCTGTAGGATCTCTGCTGCACATTGATATTTTCTCTGCATTTTTTAAGTTCAATTAATTTAGTAATCAAAGTGATTGGACATCAAGCACTATTTATTTATTCAATCCTATTCCCCAGCCTTTGAATTTCATAATTACAGTATACTGCATGTAGCACTCATTTTTGAAAATTATTTTCAGATTTCAAATAAGGAAATCTGAAAATATGTGAGTGAAAAGTAAAGGGAGCCAGTGTTATACATACCTATTTGAGCAGTCAAAAAAAGCTAAACAACCCAGTATAATGTTATCTTCTTTCTTTGAAATGTTCTTCTAACAGAAATTAATATCATTGGAATTAATTACCGTTATATAACCCAGCGGCTAATATATGTACTTTCAATTGTTGAAGTGTTATCTTTCCTGCTATTGTGAATAAATCTTTTTTTGATATGCTTTTTTTTTGTCTACATTTAACAAGGAAATTTTGTTAGGAAACCAAACCAACCAGGTCACTTGCTTTACTGCAGCGTCTTGCTTTACTGCTGTTTTCACCAGAGCTAAATACTCCCTGATGTCACAAGTACAGTAGTAATATTTTGTCTCTTCTCTCCTATGGTAAGATACACGGGTGACTGAGGAGCAGTTTAGTTGAACACGGCAAAGTTAGCTCAGCCTGCATGTGAAATAGTTAACGTGAACATATCACCACATGCACAGTGTCCTTCAGCCCATAACGCTCACACAAACACCCTTATGGGACATACACATACACAAAAATATGAAAATACACAACCACATTTCATTGAGGCACTCAGGATGCATGCTAGGCCAGCTTGCATTGATACACAATTCACAGGATACCCTATGGAATCTGTTACAGAGGGGAATGCTACATTTTAAGAGAAGATATTGTGGTAAACAAAAATTGTTTTATTTATTTAAAAATCTTTTCAAAAAACAAAACATATATACATATCACTTTTAATTTGTGACAAGCTTCTTAAATCCAATTCAGTCAAGTCAGAAAAGCCATTCAGTCTATGAATGAAATTAGACAAAAGAACTCACGCCTAATTCCCACCTGTACCCTACTGGGGTTAACCTTATTAAAAGTCCGGACCTCTCGGAAGAACTCTCTGTGCAGGCAAACAGAAGAAGCTTTATGATAAAGGAGAAAAAACATTTGTGAAGTCCCAGGCCTGCTTTCTGCCCTAGCCAAGGGTTTGGAGCTAATACTCAACCACTGAATTTGGCTTGTGTGTACATATTTTTGTCTTCACAGTCGCACTGGTGAATGTTCCCTCTAGTACTCGTGCGGATCAGGACCCTTTCACACACAACATGACGGACCATCATGCTCGGTGGCACAGGACTTGATGTGCCGTGAGCTCATCGTTGTGTGCCCACAAACAGGCACCCTCTCAGGCCTGTTACCCAGTTCTAACGTCAGTTGTCGTGCCAGCATGCATCTCTTGGCAGCAGCGCTACGTGAGTGTGTAACAAAACAACACGCAAAAAAAAAAAAAAAAAAAATCCATGTTCATCTGTCAGGATTCATACCAGGCAAGCCAGTTGTCCTTACCCTGAGTCAGCTGGAGTGGGTAGAGATGAGGACGTTCATCAAAACTGTGTTGCGTGCATGTTGTAGCGCTCAGGGGACGGCCTTTTGACTAGGCCCCCGTTGAATTTCTGTGACTGCGAGACCATGTTTCTCTGTGTCTCCATGGCGCGGTTGAAAGGTGGTGAGCTGTGACTGGCTGAACTGAGCAAACAGTGAAAGCTTAGACAGGATGGCACATGGAGGGAAACTCCACCATAGATGGTTCCGCTGCCCCCAAAAGAAGCTTGTACAGTGGAACAGCTATCGCGTGCCTTAGCTCACAGTATGTGAAAAGCTGGACAGACAGGATAATAGCTTATAGCAGCGCTATGAACAGCTTCTTCATGGCTGTTGGGTAGGTTTAGTGCCAGGGGAGCCAGTGTACCCTAGAGATACTTTTGGAGTTTGTGTTTTGAGAAGATCCCTCGTGGCTTTTTTGTGGAGTTCTCTGTCTCCGCTGGCCTCCTCCTTTTGAAGGCACTCTCATGCTTTGACAGGTTTTCTCCATTTTCTCCACCGTGTCCTCTGTGTGGGACGTGCGTTTGATTTTTTTCGTAGCTCCCACCTCACGTTTGTTTATCTGCCTCACGCAGCGCTTGTGCTGTTCAGCTGGGCGTTGGGTCTTCACAGGCCAGCTAATCCTGCTCTCAGACACGGCGGGAATGCTCTCCATCAGGGTCTTTTTGTTGCACTGGCCCAGGGAGAGGGAAAAGCCAGAGCTTCCTGTCGGCCTTCTCTCTCCTTTACCCACTGTTTCCCAGCTTCAGGGCTGGCCGGGGTCACTTCCATTTCAGGAAATGAATAGCAGTTCATTTCACTCATTGAAAAATCCCCCATAGACCATAATGAGAATTTTTTAGAAAAGTTTGTGAATAGGACTCTTTCCTGAATTGACTCGATTGAAATCGAATTGACCCCTACTCTGATTGGCTGACCAGGTCACCAAATGTAAAATGCAGTTACGGTTACAGTGCTGCTTCGGTAACCAGGAAGGAACGAGGTGGTAAATCGTCGCTCCCTTTTCCCGACTGTGGTCTCTTCATCTTGGCCTCCTGCCAAGAGTCTCAGCCCTCCCTGATACGGTTCCAAGCTTTCCGAAACGGGAGGACAGTTTAGTAGTGTAGATAAATCAGCGACAGCCCATGAGCCACAGGAGGCAGTGGACAGAGCTCTCACTCCTAGTCAGGAATTGATGTGTAGTGGCATTAAAGAACATGGGCTACACCAAAGATGCTAGTAGTAGCATTTGCATTCAACATATTCTCACATACAGTGTGATGTAAAAAAAACCACAAAAAAAATAAACACGGACCCACCCTCCGCTTTATTTGTAACCCTTCTCATACTCCAAGAAATGCAAACTCAGTGGAAGTATGAGCAATACAATGTACTAATACCATGGGGTATAGCCTATGGTGAAGAATTTACACATTGTAAGTGGGTCATTCTACCGGAATAGTGCTATTTGAAATTGTAATATGTCTTTAAATCCGTTTCATTTTTTTCACTCTAATCTTAGGGTACAATATTAATTAACCTTTTAACTTAATGAATCCACACAAGTTCCAGCTTACTGTATTTAAATAGTTTTTATACTTTCACACCATCCTTTTTGTCACAGGTGTTACTTGTACCCTAGACAACATTAAAGGTTTTTCAGAATTTAATTTCTCGGTTTAATCTGCGCAGAAAAACCACGTAGGTTAAAACAGTAGAATCAAACTTAATCGCATAATGGATTATCGCATTCATACATTTGCATACCATTGCCAAATCCCAAATCATTTCCCATTCATTGCACTGTAAAAAGATAACATATTTGCATTAAGCCATTAGCGTATATTTTGGATATTTTCACAGAATTATGTCCAGTTACATTGCATAACGATCTATAAATATTCGTTAAAAGTTGGAAGAAGATAAAAATAACCGAAAAGACACAAAACTTCAAGAATTTCTGAAGGTAGGCGGTTTCTGTGGAAAATCATGTTGATAGCGGACGCCTGAGTGGCACGCATGGTCCCTGACACCCTGTTTCATTCTTCTGTGCAATGAAGCGGATTCTGCTGTGGTTCATTTATCGTGTCTGAGGTCGCACGTAAACCTGAAAGCAGTCACAACTTTAAAACTTGAAATGCGGTATCATTCACAATGAAATTGTGCCAATAAATTCACAGTCCATTTTTAATAATTTTACGCGTTTTATTTTTTGTTTGTTTTTTTGCGTGACTTCTCCAACAGGCGGGTTTAGGCAGTATGAAAAAACAAAAATGTGAAAATTGTCTTTGGACTTTTATATATATATTTATATATGAGAGGCATTGTAAAGCGCTTTGGATAAAAGCGCTATATAAATGCAGTCCATTTACCATTTATATATTTTTTTATTTAGCTCAAGGTGCTAATTTAGTTTATCTCCATTTTCCATTCAGTTTGTAGGAATGGATGATCGGCCATGGGGCACATCCGTGCCTTAATTAAACACGTTTGTGGTGCTGGCATCACCTACATAGCGTTTCTACTTCCATTCGTCTGATTCTGTTGCTAGTGGTTACAATGGCCGTGCCAGATAATGATCAAAGTTGCTGGTACATTAACTTGGGCGACAAGGGCTTTAGACTTTGGAGTGGCAATCATGGTGAATTATTCTTAGCATCTCATCAACTGAGTCAGAAAAGTGGAGAATTATTTCTAATTGTAATTAAACATGAACCTTGTGGCATTTGTGTGGGCGGTCAGAGGCGCTCAGACTTGTACGTTCACGCGGGAGTGCTACGGCTAATGTCAATCGGGCGCAGAATAACTGTCGCGGGCGGGTGAAAGCTTGCATATCTCAGGCTAATCGCGTTCCCAAGGAGCTTTTTCTTTTCTTTTTTTGTGCCACAAGGCTGTTCAGACACCAGCATTTTAAAGAGCGATGCATTTGCATTGCCTTTTTCATTGTGTCAGCAGTGAAGACTCTGCTTTCACATGGAGTGCCAACGATCGAGAGGAGTTTGGAATCTTCCAGAAGTTCATGTAATGGAAGCCCTGAGGAAATTAGTTACAGTGTTTGATTACATTGAAGGTGACCTCCAATATCACTTATTTGTTTGTCACTGTTGTCAGAAATTGTTACATGTAAAATGGCCGTTAATTTGCTGTACCAATCTAAAAATATCAAAATATGTGGATTGTCAACATTTAAAATGCCGTAATGATGCATTTTTAACCACACAGTGGCTCAAAATGAGCTGTTTTGATGTATCCGTATCGCTCTATTAATCACACCAGTTGGGATTTGAAGTCCCTGAAGAGATCTGGGTTGGTGGTCAGTTACGCTACGTTACTTCTTTTGGCGAGACAAACATTTAAGCATTATTTACTGTTGCAAATGGGCGCTGTAATAATGTTGTCAGGTTCGCCTTTCTCATTGGCATTGTAGACAAAGTATCGCTGTTTTTTCACTTTTCAACAATGGTCAGTGTGATCTACTGCTGCCATTATTATCTAGCTAAGCTGGCCATTTACTATTAAAACACTAGCAGCTGACTTGGTAGATTTATCCTTGGAAATGGAGGGTGCACAGTACTGGAAACATGGGTGCCAATGATATACTGTAGAAACTCATAATTTTTGTGAACTAAAAGTTTTGCTTGTTAAATAAATGTCTGTACGGTTGTACTAGTATCGATGTCCTTTTTGCATTTTTGAGGGTACGTTATAGCTCATTACCTGTGTTGTTTACTTTATCCAACCTTTTTGTTATCTTTACTGCCCTTGCTGCTATGAAAATTAGAGTCTGTTGTCTTGCACTGAAGTCTTAAGTGTACTTAAGAGGCCTTCAGGAACTGCTTTTATTTTCACAGTTTTCCAGGAAACAGTTTCAGGTTTGTTTTCAAGTGCTGTTGTAGTCAAAACAAGGACAAAACAAAGTAATCTGAGAATCCGAGTCACCTGCAGTGAAATGGCTTTTTGAAATGATTTTTTTGGAGTCTTGCGTTTCTGTTTTTCTTTCCGCCTTCCCAGCTGAATTGATCTACCCGGCGTTATTGATCCGTTCAGGCTCTTGTTTTTATGATTTGCAGTTTAACAGCCTCAGTCCCAGCGTCTTTGTGGGAATTCAATCAGGCCCGTCTCTGCAGGCTGCTCGGCTCAGCGCTGGCTGTTACTCACATGGACCGGGAGAGCGACCTGTGTTTTCCTCTGCGCAATTTCAGCCGTTCTCTCTTTCGAGGGAAAGGTGGAGAGTCGCCATGGGGACGGATGATTGATGGGACAGGGGAAGCATGCGGTATTGATGGTCCCATCACCGCTCCTGTTTGACCAACAGATCGCATTTGCCCCCTCATTAATGTCCATCAGTGAAGGCCACAAGAATGATTTCAATTTTTTCTTTGGGCTCTCCTAAAAAAAAAAAATGAAATGGGTTGTGGATGACACTGCCGTTGTACCCTTGAGCAAGGTACTTAACCTGCATTGCTTCAGTATATATCCAGCTGTATAAATGGATACAATGTAAAGTGCTATGTAAAAAGCTGTGTAAGTCGCTCTGGATAAGAGCGTCTGCTAAATGCCTATAATGGAATGTAATGTAATGACAAAGGTGTGGACTGTGAACTATGTTTAAATCGAATGCCCTGCATTTATTGACTTTGTGATTTGGATTTAATGACCACGATAGATAGGCCACAGACTGTATACTGCTCATCTAATGAAGAGAACGTACTGTAGCTGAAAACATAATGTTTCGAGGCGTTAATAAACATTTTTATCTTGGGAGCAGTATACTATGCTCAAACTCATGATTTGCTTTCTGTCTGGCCTGTGTTGATATTTTGGATGTGCGTGTCTTTATTCTATTTCATGCATTTACAGAACAGACAACTACAGTGCAAATGCGGTCCTCTTTTACCTTTTGTTTAAAAATGAACAGGGTGGGTTCAGCCCGTTAGCCAAGGCTGTGTGGCAGTTGGGCGGTTAGCATGCGGAGCGCTCGTGCCTGGCCTGTGGGGAGGAGGGGGATGGTCAGTAACAGCCTTCTGCTTTACGGCCTCATAAAACCCGCTGCCGGAGAGGACCGTTTTCCTCCTCCGGGCTTCACGCCGAAATTTTGTTCTCCGTTCGTGCAGCGCAGGCAGGCGTCAACGCCCTCCTTGTGAACCTGGCGCGTGGCCACCGCAGACGCCGGCCGCGTTAGGGCTTCTGGCTGCGTGCTCGCTCGTGGTTAGTCCTCCGGAGCGGACCAGGGGGGTGACTGGGGGGATAATTCGGGGCGCTCCCGTCGCCCCTCCCGTCGGCCCCGGGCTTCGCGTGACCGCGGCTCTAAATCCTCTCAGAGGAGCGGTCGCGCTGCGGTCGCTGAGCGCTCCAGCGCCCAGAAGGAGAAGAAGGAGAGCGGAGGGGCGGGGCCCTTCAAGCGGAGGGTGATTATTGGCGGTGCGTGAGAGCAGGGAGCGCCGGGCGGTTAGGAGGATATGAAAGAGCGTGGCCGGAGATAACAGGGCCTGACTGATCTGCATTTCGCACCGCAGAGCTCCTCGCCGGTCGCTCCCCAGGCCCCGGGCCCTTAAATGATAAACGATAACCTTGACAGCAGACCTGACAGATTTACTCTTATCACCGGGATCCCCAGTCGATACTGTTTACCATTCCCCCCGTATCTGCCGGGGCAGTGGAGTGCGGCGGTGTGCGAGTCTGTGCTCCCGCTCCGCTCTGTTTTTCCCATCTCTCACATCTCATTACTGCACGTTCTGCAGGCCTGGATATTGTTTCCCCCCCCCACCCCCCCACCACACACATTTTTAATGAAACAATACAAAAAAGAAAGCTGCCCGAGTTGTTTGATATTTTTCAGTTATTGTTTTTTCTTCTATCATTGCATTGTAACTGTTTGTTTGTATGATTTAATTTTATTAAATAAAAAAAGTTCATGCTCTTTTTAAAATTGAGAATGTAAAATTTATATTTTATGACTGCTTTAAGGGAAAGCTCGGTGGAAACATTCATATTCATATCTGGGTATTTAGGCGGCAATTGAAAAACATCAGAGTCCATAATAAGTTTCAGAAGCCGTTCAAAATCCCATTTCCTTCCTCCCCTCACCAAGAACAGAGGTTCAGTTTACAACAAGGGGGAGCAAGAATTTATTTACTATACCCCCCCTCCATGAAAAAACAATAAATAATATTGTCTGTGGAAAGGGTGAGCGGTTTCTGCAGATAGCATGTATAAATAAAACAAAGCAGTCAAGCACGTGAGAAGTATTGATCCTACGACGTGATTGATCGGCTCTCTCTCTCTCTCTCTCTCCCCCCGTTCCCCACGCTCCTCTCCCGTGGCAGGATGAGTACAAGCCGGAGAAGGCCCTGTCAGAGGAGGACCTGAGGAACGCCATCAGCGTGCACCACGCGCTGGCCATCAGGGCCGTGGACTACGAGAAGAAGCCCAACGTGCTCAAGCTGAAGACGGCCGACTGGAGGGTGTTCCTCTTCCAGGCCCAGTGAGTGGCGGGGCCCGGCGGCAGGGCACCTGCAGGCTGCCCCCCTAGAGCCAAATCCAATTTCACGCTTGGGTTGAGACGCAGTGAAAGCACCTTTATCTCTACCGTTAGGGTGTCCGCGGTCCATTCTAGGCCCAGAGCGCGTGCCCGCGGTGTTGAGCAGCATTCCAGGGAAAAAACTAATAAAGGTTCTTATCAATGAGAGAGATTGGCTCCCTCCTGGGATCAGTGACAGATTTATAAGTGAAGGGGCTTAGTTTGACCTGTTTATATTTGGGGGAGGGGGTTGGCTGTACCTTTTGTTTATAGTGGAGAGATTGAGATATGTTCTTTACGACACATTGTTGTAGGCTGTTTTGTATGCTCTTATTCACATCTTGGAAAAAAACCATGTCATTGTTGCGGAGACTCAAACCATGCTTTTTTGGAGCTTTGTGCTTGCACTGGAGAATGAGTAATAATCCAGTTCAATTCAGAAAGGGCCACACCTAATATTCAGTCGTGAGAGCAGCGCTTCATTTTGGTTCTGAGTTCCTCCCCCTGCTGTCCTGCTCCCAGGAGCCCGGAGGAAATGGACTCCTGGATCAGGAAGATCAACTCGGTGGCGGCCATGTTCTCCGCGCCTTCGTTCCCGGCCGCCATCGGCTCCCAGAAGAAGTTCAGCCGCCCCCTTCTGCCTGCGACCACCACGAGAATGTCACAGGTGAGACAGGGCCCGCAGTATCTCACAGTCTTTACACCAGGCCCAACCCAACCTTTCAGCTTAGTGCGCCCAGCCAGAGTCAAAGGTAGGCGCAAAGGTAGTGGTAATGAGTTTTTTGGGGGTTTTTTTTGTTCCAAAAATTTTTTTGCAATAAGGCACGCTTAAGATGGATTCATTGAATGCATTGATTGACGTCACTTATTTTATTTTGTGATTTATGCCACAGTATTGTCCTTGGTTGAGCCCCTTGGTCACTGCTCATACGATACCTCAGATTGGAGCGTTTGGGCTTCACCAGTAGAGAGTGATGTAATGAGCATTGCGCTCAGCCGCTGTTTGGCCTAAAGAGTGTGTGGCATCACAGGTGCTGGATATGTGGAGGTTTCCCTGCCCTGGTTCTTGGAGTCCATACTACTGCCAACATTGACTTAAATTCAATCACCTTTTAAAAAAAAATTTTTTTATTTTTTTAATGCAACCGGATGTCAAGTTTGATTTATTGCAATAAATTGCGCGGCTCATTCTCAAATACACTTTGTGTTGAATTATTGACCAGAAAAGAAATAACCGGAATGATTGTTACTCCATGATACCCGTATCGAATTTGAAGTGTTAGCATTGATCGGGTTAAGAGTGGGGTGACATTCAGTTGATCACCTGCATTACTGCACTGTCTCAGCATGAAGCCACTTTGCCTGCTGGATATCAATAGTGTTAGTCAGGTAGCACGGAAGCACAAAACATCATTTTGACAGTTTAATTTTCCCTGTTTAAAATGCTTTTTTGAAAGAAATGGGATAGATGGACTTCTTTACCCACCTGGCACTATGTGCTGGAAATATACTGTACCAACCCTTGTTACAGATTTTTGAGATGTGCATAACCTTTGAATAAAAGGTTTCCCAGACAGATGAGATTGGTGTTCAGAATCTATCCTCGCAAGCACTCCCTTGGTATTTCCAGAATTAAGTGCTTGTCAGTTTAGCATTTGCACTGACTCGAACTGGCGCTGGCCATTCCCTTTAGCGCTCTCCTTTTCTGAAAAACAGGCTAAATTGGGTTAAGGTGATTGTCCAAAGGCCACCTTCTACCTCTGATCAAACAAATTAGCGCTGATGCCCGGTGGAGCCCCCGGGCACTCACTGATTACAGAAGCATGGGCGGGGTGGGATCCCCGGGCGGCCAGAGAGTCCTGCACGCTCGCTTTGGCGGTACGGGAGAACCCCGCCGCGAGAGCGCCCCCCACTGGCCTGCCTTGGGTACGGCTGCATGGCTTTGCGTTATTCAGCTCGTCGCTGGGGCGTGCCGCTGCCTCCAGATCAGGGCAAGGCCCGAGGGCTGAGGAGCTGCCGTCGGTGTCTGTGCTCCAGTGTTCTTCTGCATGCTGAGGAGCATAAAGCGTCTCCAGGCACGGCCAAGAAACTACGTGTCCCTGTGTGCTTTGCGTAGGAGGAGCAGCTGAAGTCCCACGAGGCCAAGCTGAAGCACGTCTCCACGGAGCTGGCCGAGCACAGGTCCTACCCTCCCGACAAGAAGGTCAAGGCCAAGGAGATCGATGAGTACAGACTCAAAGAGCACTACCTGGAGTTTGAGGTAAAGTTTGGCGCCGAACGCGAGCCGATTGGGTGTGGGGGCTGGGGTCGGACGCGGGGCTGGTTGGGTGTGGGGGCTGGGGGTCGGACGCGGGGCTGGTTGGGTGTGGGGGCTGGGGTCGGACGCGGGGCTGGTTGGGTGTGGGGCTGGGTCGACGCAGGGCTGGTTGGGTGTGGGGGCTGGGGGTCGGACGCGGGGCTGGTTGCTAGCTGTGGTTCACATCCTCTCTCACAGCGGCACGGCACCGTTTCCTGTTCTAGATTCACGTCCGTCGCTCTGACTTGTGCTGACAAAAAGGGGGACGTGCTCTCAGGCGTTCTGACATGCCAGCACGCAGGTCACTGGTGAAGACTTCAGACGGCGTTTCGGAGAAAGGAGAGCGCTTGGAGAGCGCTGGCTCCAGGGTGTGCTCTAACGACCTCGCTCTGTATGCTTGACAGCCAGCGACAGCAGGAAGTGAGCCTCATAAGCAGGTGCCTCATCGAGGCCGGGGTCCAGTCAGGGACGGCTGCATAGTGGTGCTGTTAGGCCTTTCTCAAATGTAATGGCACAACTCGAGATCTTCACTTCCAGAGTCTCCATAGTTAAAAGTCATAGAGAGCACAAGGTTTGGGTGAAAAAGCAAGAGGGTTGAAAACTAGAATATCATGCAGTAACGGTCAACGAGGGTGTTTTTTTTTTTTTTTAAACTGCATTTTTGTTTTTTTCATAGGCACTCCTCATAGCTTTGTTTTACACTTGTGTGGAGCTTTTACAATGGCACATTTGTTTGTCATTTAACCTGGTGTTAAAGCGCTAGACTGGCCTCTGAAGCGTTCGGTCACATTGGTGTGATTAGACCACGATATTAAAGTGCCTATGAATAACGCAACAATTAGCATTTGGGTTAAACCACGTTCTTTCTATGACTAAGCACTTATTTTATACAAAAACAGATGTAAAACAAATGAAATTGACAGTGCAGGTAGCTAGCTGACAAGTCATACATCTTGAGCCTGATACACACTGAGAGCCATCTAGTGTTGTTGTGTTCGTTTTATATTTATATATTGAGAATGAAATTGTTATACATCCAGTGCAGGCAAAATTGAAGATAAAATCAGGCTTTTAAAAAAATAACAGCTGTTGATAAACAAAGTGTAGCTACACAGTGCAGAGCTGTGTGGTCACATGGTGTAGGAGAAGGCGGCTGTTACCCGCTGATGTGGGGGCAGTTTGGCTATTTTCCAACTAATGGGTAAGGTTGCAATTTCATAAGGTTGTTATTATTGGAGTATGGTATTATTATAATCACAATAACTGTCAGCACTCAAGGGCAGCTTCAGCCACACTAAGGCTAGTGTGATGTAACTGTGGAATTCTGGAACAGTTGATGCACACGCAGAAAAAAACTCCCACTGTGCAGCCATTGGAAATATTAATAGTTAATAACGCAACCCTAGCTTAAGGCACACATACAAAACAACTCTCATAGGAACAGCAAGTTCTTTCATCCTGTAATTAAAATGACCAGCATCCACCTTTTCAAAATTCATGGATGTTTCTCATACCCAGTGACAGTGGGGAAAAAATGACTTTTTTTTTTCTTTTTTTTTGGCTTGGAATTTGTGTGCGAATGCTCACCTTACGACAAAACACATTCTGCTCACACGCTCACACTTTCATCTTTTTTTTCTTGGATCTTGATTCTTTTCTTTTTCATTTTCCTAAATAAAATGGGTCTTCTCTTATCAGGTAATTTTCCTGAAGCGGAATGCGGAAGGCTGGCGGTTGACGTCAGCTGCTATTTGTTCAGAAATGTCAGAGCTTGGTTGTTGTTCTGCACACGATGTTCTGTTCTTCTTCTCAAAAATGTTTTAAATTAATCAGGGCCTTCTAAACGAGCGCGGCGGCAGAAAGGCGAAAGCCGACGCCTGCCTGCTGTGTGCGCGAGGTCCCGTTAGCGTGCCTCGCGGTAAACGAGCGCTTTTAAACGTATTCAGCGCGCTAATGCAGCCTGTCCCTCATTCCTTTAAACAGATCCATTACGGCAGATGGCGGGTGCGCTATCCGCTCGATCTGGGGACGGCGGTAATGAAAGCGCCCGCTGATAGCGGCCGTGCGCGTGTCACGTGACCGCGCGGGAACAAAAAGAAAAGGCTCGTTAAATAATTCTGACTCGCGCTCCGTCCCTTGAAAGCCAGTTGATGATACCACGGCGTGCATGGTGAAGGGGGAGCTAATGAAGTTATGCAATGATACTGTAAAAGCGACGCAGTTAGGCTGAAGCTTGCGGATGAAGGACAGCGCATCGGCTGTACCCATTGTTCTTTTTCTGATTAGCCGCCCTGTTTTCCTGGCTGTCGCCCAGCGAGGTGCCAGGACTATGGCCTCATTGGAAACGAGCGGTTCTCGTCCAAACTGCTCTGTAGCTAGCAAAATGCTAACGTGGGCACTTTGTGGCGTTTCGTTGGTCAGCCCTGCGGTTCACCGTTTCTGTGTGAATTTAGAGATAATGCTCACTTGCCACTTTTTATTTATTTATTTATTTATTTATTTTTTGGAGAATTTTTGTGATCTCAAATTATTTGCCAAGAAGAATCCATTAGACACCGTGCAAAGCTTAACATTTAAAATATTGTGCTGTCCCTGTTAATCAGCGTAGCTATTCTCCTCGCCCACCCGGGGTGTAATTTCTGCTGACTCTGGGTTGCTTCCCTCTCTTGGCGTTGCCCAACAGGCCTGCCCCTATAACAATGCCTAGATTGAGCTCCCCTATTAAACCCCTCACAGCACACTAAACAATCCCATGCACAAAAAACATGGCCCAAGTTCAAAAGATTGCTTCTCTTTTTTCCTGCAACCGGCAAATTCTATCTCAAGGCACAAGAAAGCACCTTGTATAAGAGCAGGAAATTAAAGTCTAATTTGCCTCAGTACATCAATTACATAATTGAACTGTGTTCTCAGTCAGTGGGCAAACATCGTTGGAATAGAGATAAAATGGCTGCCTTATTTTGCCTTATTTGTTCAGCTGGATGGTTATGCGTCTGTGCTTCGTGAGTGGGACTTGATGTTTTTGCGGTCTCCTGTTGTTTGGTTCACACGTCTTGGATATGTTTCTCACATCATCAATACCGAATTGTCAAGCTTTCAGATCAAATTGAAATGTATTTACATTTTACGAAGCGTTTGTCATAATATGCCTTACCGCATACCCCGGCTTACACCCCCACAAAAGCAAGCTAGGGATGACAGTGTAGTATAGGAAGAAACCCTGGGAAGTACCAGGGGGAGCCCATCCTTTTTAGTTGGTGGAGGGTATTTTTAAGCTGTATTGAAGCACAGCGCTTGGGCCATGAAATCAACTAGAAGTTCCATGAATCAGTTAGCGTGCTTACTTCATTACCTCAAAGATCCGATGGTGAATGAATTTGGAATAAGCAGTCAGTTCGATTTGAGTAAATAAACAAATTTTGCATGTTTATGACTATAACAACATAGCAGTTGATGACTATAAACAAAGCGGTAATGATTTAGTTGTGGAAGATTGGACCCCGGACTGTCAATGCTACTTTGCCCTGTGCTACAGTTTAATGATGGGGATCAGAGGAGAGGTGTATCCTTCACTAATGACAACTGGTCCCCTGCTGGTGCCCGGAGCTGATGACATCTGGAAGCTTGCAGGTGCTTGGGAAAGGAGCCATGGATCATTTTTGCAGCAGTCTCAAGGGGCCTTGACCCACTGCAGCTTGGTTTATTGTGTCCTCTTGTGACACATTTCCAGCCCATTTGAGGTTTTTTGGGGGAACGTGCTTAAAGTTGCAGTCACCTGGGTGATTTTGAGTAGGATTAGGGGTGCACTGTAAACACATTCCTCACTTTAGTCCGCTTGATGTTCTTGTGTTGGGGACTTGGTTGGGTATGGTTCAGGGTAGAATGTATTAATTCACATGTGTACTTATGTATTTTTCCCCTTTATTGAACCATTACATGATACCTTATGAATTCACATTTGTTAAAATACATTATACATTATTGGTTGACAATTTCCATGGTCAGCCACTGCGATGGAAGACAAGGATGAAGATATACTAATCAGAAGTTTCTCCCAATAAATTCTTTAGCAGAAGATGCAAAGTTGAACTGTCACTTTTGTTTCTTTTTAAAAAAAAATTGAGTTCCAACGAATCTCATAAATAAAGAGAAATTCCTTTTTAATTTGTTCAAATTTTCTTCCCTCAGAATTAAAATAAAACATTGTCTAAACCCTTACTATGAGCCAATTTCCCATTAAGCTAGCTAAATAGCTTAAACACACTATGCTCTAATTGAGAAATAATGACAACAGTCTCTTGACATTTTATTAAACTGCTTCTGGGATTGATATAGAGTCAAACTGGACAGCACATGATCCACAAAAACCATCGATTGGCTTTTGAATGGGCTGTGATCATACGTGCGTTGCTTGGGAAAGCCTCGAGATCCGTCGTGCGCTGTGCTGCGATTTACGCCCGGTGTAGACCTGGTCTGAGCAGGCCGGCGGCGAGGGTGTCGCGGACGAGACCGGCGTGAAAACTACAACGAGCTGCCGATCTTGACTGACACGCCCCGGAGCAGCAGCAGCAGCAGCAGCTCCCCTCCCGCTTCGGCCAGTCACCTAATTACCGAACGGCTCAGGCGTGTCAGAATCCATGACGGAAAAAAAAATCCACTCAAGTGCGCGCACAGCCAACGCGATACAGCCTACGTAGAGGCAGCTGCTCGGGAAGAAGACCGCTCAGATACGAAGGTTGCAGCACACCACAACTGCACTGGCGCAAACGCCATCGGTCTGCATTACCAGGGCTCACTGGTGTTCTGAGTAGCTACCCGTTGAGATGAAAACGAGGGCACTCAGAACGGCAGCCTGAGACTCTCCACACTACAGGTATTTTCCGTTCGAGGATAGAGAAATCACGTCTGTTCTCGCAGTACTTGATTTAATATTTGGCTTGTAAGAAAATTTTAAGATGAGGAATGTTTTTGTACTTCTGAAGATCAAACGCTGTCAAAGGAGGTAGGGAAAGATGGGCCAATTTGACGGTGGTTGTTAGACTGTGTTGTGGTGTTGTGTTTTTAAAGTAATTTTTTCAGTTTCCTTTGGGTTCGTATGCTTTCTTGTTTTATCTACCTACCTGGCTGTCTACTGTATCAGTCAGTGGTCTGTGTCTTTATATCCGAGAGGACGATGTCGTCGGTCCGGTTTTGAGGGATCTCTTGAAATGGTTGTAAAAACCCGCGCGTTTCGGGCCCTGTCGCTCTATCGTGGGGGCGAGCGGCGGCACTGCCGCGGAGGTCGGGAGGTGAAGGCGTTTTCAATCCTGACAGCAGCTGACAGCACTCAGGGGAGCACGCTGCGATGACCTTTCTCCCCCCTTGCCGCGAAAAAAACGCGCTTTCGCTCGCGCACGCCTCCGTGACCACCGACAGAGGCCGGATTCCAGCGGGGGCTGTAAATATGGCGCTCTGCGTCCGTGGAACGCTCAGCAGACGCCAGGCCCACAGCGCCCCGTTCAGCAGCCAGGCCCACAGCGCCCCGTTCAGCAGCCAGGCCCACAGCGCCCCGTTCAGCAGCCAGGCCCACAGCGCCCCGTTCAGCAGCCAGGCCCACAGCGCCCCGTTCAGCAGCCAGGCCCACAGCAGCCGGGCCCACAGCGCCCCGTTCAGCAGCCAGGCCCACAGCGCCCCGTTCAGCAGCCAGGCCCACAGCGCCTCATTAAGCTCAGAGGCACTGCTGCTCAGCTCGAGTGCTCGGGCTGAAGTGCTTCCCATCCACAGCCTCCTTGTCACAGCGCATCGCTTTAAGCTTGTGTTTACTGAAATTAGCATTATCAATGCAAGCTGATTGCGAATGGGGTCAGTAAGCTGATGACACGAGCAACACAATTATAATAACAAGACGTTGATTAGTAGTAATGCGTGGTAATCACAATCTAAACGTCTGCCTAAGCCAAAGGTGGAGCATGGCCATTTTTGTCTTTTATCTCTTGAATAATCTTGATCTTTCCCCACCTATGCAGGTCTTCTTCTTTAGATCCTGTAAACCCTCAGTGCATAAACGTCAATTTAACATACTAGAAGTTTCATAGTAGCTATGAGAGGGAGATTGAGGATGTAATCTAAGTTGCAGATATAGTGTTTGAAGATAAGGTGTTTGATGTCGTATAATTGACCAATAACAATCTCTCTGCGTCAGTGTAAACAGGTGTGTTTACAACCTGTAGCAGAATGTAGGCAGTGACTCAGCAGTCCTGTCTGTGGTGGAGATCTCATTCCACCTCTAGGGCGGCAAGTTGATTGCTGGTGATTGAAAGCGATTGATGTGAAAGGTCGTTCGATTAATGTAATTTGGAGATTGAAAATTGTCTGTCCCCACCCTCCGCTTTTGTCTCCCTGAAGGAGAACCGCTACGAGATGTACGTGAAGCTCCTGAAGGAGGGGGTCAAGGAGCTGCTCTCCGGCAAAGACGGGGACGGGCTGAAGAAGTCTCAGTCCAGCCCCTCGCTCAACCAGGAGAGCCAGCCGGCCGCGGCCAAGGTCAAGCGCAACACCTCCGAGAGGAAGGACTACCGGCCCGAGACTCCCAAGGTCACATAGGAAGCTTCCGCTCTGCCCCGGGAGAGAGAGGGCCGCCCCCGCGCAGTGTGTGAATATGTTCCGTGTAATTAATTTATCTGCCCACTGTCGCAACGGAAGCAGTTGTGTAAACTGTAAATGATGGGGGAAAAAAAATTGTCCTTCCTAGACTGACTGGTGCTTGCTGTAAGCATTTTGATTTTTTTTATTTTAATTTTTTGTTTCTGTTTTTGTAAGGCACACCATCTTACGTATCCGTGGTCCTTTCATTTGGATGTTGTTGACGTTGCCGTTGCTGTCGTTATTGTATAAAGCGTAAGATTTTGTTGTGAGGCGTTTGACTCCATGTCACTTTACTCAATCTCTCCATACTGTAAGAGCCGTTTCACAACAAAGATTTCTTTGCCTTTCGGTCAAGGGGGGTGAAAAATATATTTTCTTCTCTCCTGTTCAGTGGCAGATCCCTGACCAATCTCTGTACATGTAAATATTGAATAGAGATATAGAAATAGTCTCATTTGGAATTTAACCTGTTATTTTAATATGTAGTTTTAAGTGTATGTTGGTGACATTTAAACAGTCACATATTTTGATGGTAATATTTATGTGGACAAATATGGCTTTCAGCGAGAACAGGCAGGTGCTTTTGAAGCCTTCAGTTTTCCCCTGCTTCTCTACATAGAACTCCTAGCCACTCATCCAAAAGTTTGTCTCTGCTTGGAAAAGTTTTCTCCTCGTTATCCTGATGATGCATCTAGGTGTAAATAAGGGGAGGCGATGCATCATTTAGTTGAAGGTTTTAATGCTTTTAAAGATGTTAGAACTTCCTTGCTTTGCTCCTGAACCAACAGACATTTAGGACACCCAAATTATAAGCTTGACATAACCATTTATTAAACTGTACCAGTATGTTACGTTAGATGAGATCTGTACTGAGACTAAGTATAAGTTTCTATATCAGTAAGGGATACTTTCAAGTATCTGTTCAGTGTAATCCAGTGCGTTGAGTTCAGTTACACCTACAGTGCTGTGAAGATTCAGACTGCAGTACGACTTTGATGTGAAAATCTAGGAAACACAGTCTCGGTAGCTGAGCCATTTATTTTGTCTTCATTAAGGCGAAGGATATATTTAAGCTTTTTGAGTAGTGTACATGCCAATGCTCCTTTTTTGTGTCTTTTATAATCTTCATGTATTTGAATTTTGAATTCTAATTTGATAACTGTATTGTTGTAAAGATCGAATTAGTATTTATAGTGCACTTTATAAATGAGTTCTTTTGAATATTTCAGAGAGCTTTATAAGGGGTAGACTTATGAGTTTCTTTACTGACTTCACAGGTTTTGAAGGCTGAACTAAACGTACGTTAGTTTTATTGAAGGTACCGAGCTGAATGTACGGTTCTCTCAGCTCAGCTCGTAATGTTGTCCTAGTTTGTTTTCAGTGGTTCGATAGTTTTTTGCTGTTATAGTTTGATCGTTTAATGACGAGGTTTCCTTTGAGGAAACTATTTTCTTTGCTGTAACATTTAAAGTTGCAATTATTGCCTTTCCTAATGCTGAATTATTGAATCTGTAATGTCTCTCACAGATGTTCATCGCAGATAGTATCGACATTGGAAAAAGACTGCGTTTCATTGGACAATAAATTCCCACTCCGCACTTCTTTAAAAATCTTTTCCTTTGACTTTTTTTTCCAATTATTTCCAAAATACTATAACAAATGTATAAATACAGTAACTACAGAGTACAGAGCCTACTATACACATTATTACTACAGCTGACCACAGTGTTGCCCCATTTTTCTTTTCTTCACCTACCAGTGTTTAGTTTGCGATACTTCTTAAATACACAAGGTTTGCACTGCAAGTTTTATTATTTTTTAAAATGATGTTGAAGAATGTGGTATTGTGGTAAAATATCTGTTGACATGAACAAGCAAACAGAAAAAAAGATTGTCCATATCAAAATTGTCATTTTACTTACTGGAAGTAGGATGTGAATACTATTGTTTTAAACTGTCATTATGTTTAACATTATTTTTAATGATGAAAAATAGTTCCAAGTTACTTAGCCATTTAAGGGTAAAGTATTGCAGAGGAATAACTGCTTAACCATTTAAAATCAATTGTGTTGCTGTTTTTCCACAACTTAATGTTTCTGAACTAAATATTAAGATAAGAACACCAATTAGACTAGCTCGCTCCTTAGCTTTCCCTTTTAAAAATCTGTGCCTCAAAATCCCACCCGATCCAAACAAATGCATCTGAAGCAAAATGACTTCATCTGTGTAGCATCATCATTTGGATTTTCTTGGCGAGCACATTTTCTCAAAGTGCTCTTCCTCCAGTTTTGCTTGCTTCACCCTTATCTTATAGGCCACATAGCTTAAATTCCTTAGGACTGTTCTTCCTCTTGTGTTATTTGTACGGGGTACTTTAGGGTAGTTAATTTTATGCAGTACAGTACTAGTGGTAAAACCTCCCCTGATTTGACAGCCGATAAATCATTGCCCTAATACCCAGAAGCCGGTCCTGTGGTAGTGCGTGGAAGGCGCGTGAGACTGAGAGATGTGGATGGATACTTCTGAGGTCTGCCCAACAATTCCTTGAACTTGTGATGCATCTGAAGCATTGAACTGACATCTTTAGCATTTGTCCTACTGGAACCTCTTAAGATCTTTTAGAGACATATCCCCAGGCATAATTTCAGAATGACATTTTATTGCGTTTCCCTCAATCAGAAATAATCAATCTTGCTCTGTAATGTACGTTTCAGTAACTCCCACGTATGAAATACCTGATTTCATGAGCCGATTTGTGGAACAAAATTTTGTAGTTGTGCAATTGTGTTGCATTGGTACATTGTAAGGGGTCATGGTACAGTATAGTAGTTACCCCATGTTGATAGTTTGTTGTTGCTTTAGTGCATTTTAATAAGCAGTTTTTTTTTATCTTTTAGTGGGGCTGGTCAAGGGGGAGAGATGGCATTTCTCTGGATAAATTGTGTATGAAATTCTCTGGTATTTATCTAATATAGATACAGCCTAGGTTGTCAATGAAATGAAAGGGCTGATTGCTCGTTTTGGGTGAAATCTACAAAGCATAATCCCTCCTCGTTCATCAAATCGAGTACCGCCCTTGGCCTTGATTACTTTGAAGTTTTAATGCAAGGTTGTCTGACAATAGATGAGGTAGATTTTACACAGTGTTACTCCCCCCCCCCAACCCCCCCACCCAGCCCACCCTCAGATTTAACGAGTCTATTCAGAAGCCTTCTTTGTATTCTCTGTGCAGGTTACAATGTGCAGTGTCACACCTGCGAGAACATCACATTTAATCCCCTCCATAACGCCAGGAGGAGACTCGTGAATGCCATGGCCATTTTGTCTCCAAATGAAATCAGTCCCACAATTCCTTTCACAGGGATGGGAAGTAATCTATACACGCCTGTGCTTTTGAGTGTTCTACAGTAGACAGCAATGCACCTTAGCCTCCAGATAGGCTCTGTCTTAACACACGTATGCATCGAAATATCTCTCCAAGCTGTGATCTCGTACAATCCTCTAACTGTGTAAATGTTGTTAAATTTAACTGTTGCCCTGTGTTATTGAAAGATCCAGGATTGCATTGTTGGTTGTCAAGTGATTTCATGGGCTCTGGGCGTGTCTTACGCTCTCCCGCCGAAGTTAGTAACACAACGTTGATGGTATACAATCTGTAGGTGGATTCAGCAAATAAAATACTGTATTTAATTCAACTTGCCTTTTTGAATTTTTCTCTTACTGGTCATTTTCTGTGTCAGTTGATAATTGTTTGCAGTTATCTTATATTTTCATATTGCAAGCATGTTTGTAGGCTTTTTTTCTGTCTATTTCTTTTTTCAAGACTGTGTTTGTCTTGTGCTTACAATCGACAACGAAAAAAACATAACCTTGACTTTTATTAAATACCTTTAAAAATAAATGAGCATTCTGGATTCAGGCGCGTGTGTCAGACAGACTTACTAGCGTATTTTGTGCCCATATTTGGTACAGAGGAATCGTCTTTCCAAGTTAAAGTGAACACGCTCATTTACGGTTGAACCCGTTCAGCTGTGCTAAAAGAGCACAGGCATATGTGGCTTCAGGTGGCCAGTACTGTAGTGATTTTCTCATCCACCCCTCACACATCACACACAACTGGCTGAAGAATAACTGCGCAGTCAATTGTCCAGTTGCTTTTGGTCCCTAAAATGGGGGGACTACGTATAAAACGGTTGCAATTCCTGTATGGTTCACCCAGTATGAATGTAAATGCCCTGAACTTAAAGCTGATTATAGCTGCATTTTAACTTCATATTCATTGTTTTATTTCAAATCTAGTGTTTTGGAGTAGAGCCAAAACAAAAAAAATTGTGTCACTGTCGAAATACAGACTGCACTGTGTAGTCAGTCGTCCTACTATTTTTGATGTCTTCCTTATATATACTGTATATACAGATGATTGACAAATTAAAGGAAAAACCTGAACAAATGAGTGGAGAAACACAACAAATGCAGATGTTCCTGTACAGGTGTACCGCATAATACAATTAAGCAACTAACATCCTATCATGCTCTATTTTTTATTTTTTTTCTTCTTTCGGCTGTCCCCGTTCGGCGTCGCCACAGCGGATCATCCTGATCCGCATATTTGATTTGGCACATGTTTTACGCCGGATGCCCTTCCTGACACAACCCTCCCATTTATCCGGGCTTGGGACCGGCACTACGAATGCACTGGCTTGCGCATCCCCAGCGGCTGGGTAGCCTGTCGTGCTCTATGACGTATAAAAATGCTGAACAGGCCCAGTTCACCTCGATTTTGGATCAAGATGGGAAGAGGAAAAGAACTGTGTGGCTTTGAAAGAGGGTTCATTACTGGGGCACAGATGGTAGGAGCTTCAGTCACAAAAATTGCTCAACTAGCTAGCGTTTCAATAGGAACAGGGACTAAAATGACATCTGCATTCAGGTCCACAGGAAGACATCAGTCTCAATAGGGTCAGAAATTGTGATCTAAAGCGCACATTCAATGACCATGATGCTCATGCATTAGTGCGATATGTAAGGAAAAACATCTGTAGGGTGCTGGGTATTGGTGTTTAACGCCATTGCTGTTAAAATAGAAGCTTTTAACAGCAATGGCGTAAAATATCCCAACAAAAACTCTTGTCAATGGCAAATTGTACAATGAGATTGTTTATCTTTACTTCCACTGTCAAAAATAACCTGTAAGCTGGCACATTACTGGACCCAGGTGTATTCAGTATGAAATTGTAAACCACTCTGTGGGGAAAATAAAAGCAAAATTCTGTTTTGTTGAACTACAGCAGGAATCTGAATTGAACAGAGAGGAAATGTACTTGCACCTGGCTCACAGTGCATATGCTGCCAGCAGTTCACCTGCTGAAGCATTCAGGGATAATGGTGGCGCCATTTGTGTCTGTGATTCAGAAACTATTATACAGTGTACATGAACTTTTAAATACCCAGTGGGAGTTACAGTCCTTTGTCTTTTTAGCAACCCACTCCATCTTTTCCAAAAAAAGATGGTGGCAAGGCCAAGGCTTCAGTCCAATCCTGCAGTTCCAGCACACAGGTTGGACTGAAATGTCCAAGGCCACACTCCCCGTCGATGGCACTTTCTGTCATCCATTTTGTTAATATGTAGCTTTATATAAATACGTTCGATTGTAGAGCCATGTCATTTTTTAAATCAATACATAACTTGAAAACACAATGCTGGCCAGAAATATTCATATCCATTTTTTCACTCTGACTGTAAGTGTCATGTCTAAAGTTGGTTTTTCATGTTCATTTTGGAAAATGTCAGCTTCCCTCACAACCAGAAGGTGGCCTCTCATTCAGGGAATCACAAAAATATATTTTCATTCTACAGTGCCTCTCTGTACATTCAGCACTGCTGTACATTGCTGTACATGTTTGATCATTGCTGTACAGCATGATTAAACAAACATAAGAAATGAACATGAAAAAAGCAAAGCTTTAAATAGAACCACAATGAAAGTTTAACAGACTATGCATGAGTGGAACATAAACAGAGAGTCACTAAGAACAGGCTCGTACGAACATAACATGTCATACATGTGCTCAGCTCTACTGTATGTGAGCCTTGCTTTAAAAGTGACTGCCTACATTTTGAGGAGAATTCTTCCAGTGGAGCAGACAAATAGCCAGTAGAGGGGTACAGGGAGGAGGTTTTTGCAGGTGAATTTAGAGCCCGGCATACCAGCTCTGAACCTTCTGAAGAAGATTGAAGCTGAGAGTATTGGAGTGGGAGGAGGGATTGGAAACAGAAAAGCAGAGTTCTGGATGGGTTTGAGCATTGGGACAGCTTTGGCCGGGAGGCCAGCCCAGAGGGCATAACTGTTCCCTGGTAAGAACAGGAGGTCTGCAGCCGTATCTGGATTAGCGGTATTCAATTTGGGGACCGCCTCTCTGCGTTCCCCACTCACACAGCCTGGAGTCTTTTATAATTGCCCATGTATAATAATCTAGGCAATTAATCGGGCCACCTGTGGGATTCAATTCATTCTTCGTATACTCTCTCCAAATGAGCATTTGGATTAAACCTAAAACCAGGAAACAAGGACACTCACCAGCAAATGTCCATTTTCATGGTCAGCCATTTCATTAAGTGCAGTGTCTTTTTGCAGTTTTGAAATATTTCGAGATTTGTGTTGACCAATCTGCAATAAAGCTGAAATCATTTCTTTTTTCTGATTCACTGTTGGCTTAGCTCCTCAAGGTTTTTTTTTTTTGACTGACAGTTGCAAGTAGCCGCTTCTGTTACCATAGCAATGGCAGCCACAAAGAGCTATTTTTGTGCTTTGTGGTAAAACACATTTTGTTTCTTTTAGATAATTAGTTTTGTAATCATTACTTGACAAAGAATTTATATGTTTATCATAACTTCTAAAATGTATGGTGTATACTACAAATATCTGTGTTCAAGCACTAAGGTTCAGTCTGAAATTATGAAGGAATTATTAAGAATTATCAAAGCAAATTGAATACTGATGTAACATACCCTGAATGTAGCATCCTCTTCAAATGTTTATTTTGCCAGCATTTAACTATTCTGTGCATAATTAGATGTCTCATTAGATGTTCTATGTAATTATATCTTTTAATGTGCCACTCTCCCTGTTTTGCTATGCGCAGGTCTTAGACACTATTCATTAGCACTCCTCCTGTGCGCAATGTCATCAAAGCTGTAATGAGGGTGGAGGGACTTGAGAACTGCGAAAGACAAAGCGCTTGGTTGAGATGGAGGTGGAGATAGGTGTGGACAGGGGGGCAGACAGCACAGCTCCCAGCCTGGATGTGGGGGGAGAGGACGGCCTCAAGGTTACCTCCAGCCGTTGGATGGGGTAGAAGGTGCCCCTAGGGGACTGTACCATTAGTGCGCATATGGAGAGAGGAGGTAGGGGGTGCAGGGGAGGTGGGCTGGACCCTGAGGGCTGGGAGAGGCAAATGGAGGTACAGCTTCCCCTCCAAAGAGAAATGAGGTCCCTGCAATGGGGGCTCTGTCACTTCCTTTAGGAGATTAAAAGCACAAGAGGCACTCTGTCTGATCCAGCACCACACTAACTAACCTGTAGACAAACTTACTTGCCATTCTCAGGTGAAGTCATTCAGTGTGCCCTTGGTGCTGCCTCAATCCTGCTGCTGGTGATGGCAAGTTAGCCTCAAGAGAAACTCAGTCAGACACAGGCTTCAGTGAACAATCTGCCAAATACATCAGATGGGGAGGGGGTGGAGGATGGCGTGGGTGATGTTGGGGGTTTGTTGTAGCCAAGTAGTGGTGGAGAGCTCACGCAGGATTTTAATCCCTTGTTTGTGTATTAATTATATTTTCTCCATACAAGTTGAGCTGTCCCTGCACAGTAAGGTGTGGAGCTCCATGCTGACAGAATCCCCCTGTTCCTGAGCAACAGTGTGGGGCTGCCAAAAGCCAGGTTGAGTGGTTGACTCCATTTTAATTCAGTCAACTCAGAAGATGAACAGAATTCCAGCTCACTCACCCAAAAAATTCTCAGAGCACACCGTAGACATTTTCCAATTTAAGAATCTACTGAACTCTCAGTTCATTTTACTGAACTGTCTGAATAGAAATGGAATTGATTCCAACCCTGTAGGACGCAGTCAGCATTAGTACTGTCTGGACTTGACCACACCGCACTGCGCTCTGTCTGAATCATTTTCTGATTTCACAATGTTACATAATGGAATGAAATGAAATTAAATATATCAATTTATATTTTACTCCCAGGCATGTTTTTTTTTGTGTTATTTGTGCATAGGTGAGAAATTAATGGACCAGACATCAATTAAATGATAAGGCCCTGGAAGCCTTTGGGAATGCAGAATGCTGGATTCCTGAGATCTGCAATAGAGACGCAAATTAAAACTGTGACAAAATGACACCTGAGATTCTCTGAAAAGAACGGCTCACCGTTTGCTTCAAAGAGCTTCGCCTGTGAATGAGACATCGGGCAGACTATTCTTTTCGCCCAAAAAGGCTCTTCTTGGGCAGTCATTTCCAAAGCATTCAGATTTCCCCCAGAAGGAGCAATCAAACCACGAGCTGGAAATACAACTGGGATTGGGAATCTGCCACAGAATTTTAAGATGCTGAAGATGCTGATTAATGCACAAGGCTGTTATATTCAGCTTTCACATCCTGAAAATATTGATGGCTTTTTATTGAAATATTGATATCCCTTTCTCGAAGGATATGCAAAAGCACTCAGAATCAGTCAACATATTCATCCTGATGCTCAAACGGTTTATGTTTTTTTTTCTCACCTTACATCTTCTATTAAAAATGACAGGTGTGTCTTCACAGTTCATTCTATCCTCTCTCAAAAAGCCTGAAGGCATGAAGACTCGTGGGATTTGTTTCTGTCACTGAGCAATCAGGGCTCATTGATGTTAGTAAACTACATTTTCAAATTAATCTCATGGTATCAGGGCTTATCGGCAAGAGGGACTTAAGATGTCTTTTATATACGTGAAAAATAAAGCATTTCTTTCCTCAGAGGGGTATGCGGTCTTTCTTCTGGCTGGTCTTATTCCTGTGTTTGGTGGTGTGTTGTAACTCAAGCTGCCACACAGATAAAACATCCCCCTTGATGGAGACAAGCAAACAACCAAGGTTTCCATAGAAACATACAGTATATATTATGCTGTGTATATAATTTATTTTGAAAAGCCTTTTCCCCTTTTTAGAAATAATTTAAGGCTCTTTTCACCAGTCCAGCTTTCTGAAAGCGAAAAAAACACTGAATTTGGCTGTGATTTGATTAAATACATCTAGAATTATGCATGAAGGAAAAAATATGTCATGGTAGGTATATCTAATTTGAAGGTAGCTGGCTCTGTCCTTCAGTAGGTCCTTGTGTTATTACTTTAACTTAGGGGTGATTTCTTTAACTCTCAAAGGGTGCAGTGGACTGCTTCCGATGCTTGTGTGGAGAAGTGAAACCGTCCTTCATGCCTCGGGCCCAAAAGCCTTTTAATCAGAGGTGCAGAGAGCCAGAAAAGGGGAATTTCAAAACAATAAAAATGATAAAGGTCAGATTCATATCTGTAGGAACTGCAGCAGCTAGGAGAACACGCACTCACACTTCCATTGCGTGGGCAGCACTGCTTCCCTTCACACAAGAAACATATACTGTATAGTTTCTCATATTTGGAGATCAGATATATTGTCATTGTTGATGTTTGCAACAATTGATGTCTGTTCTGTGATTACACAATATGGGCAAAAGTGTGTGGACACCTGACATCCAACATCTCACCCAAAATTATGGGCATTAATATGGATTTGGTCCAGCCTTTGCTGCCATAACAACCTCCACTCCTCTGGGACGACCTTATGCAAGATGTTGGAGCATTGCTGCAGGGATTCGCTTCCATTCAGTCAGAAGAGCATTCGTGAGATCGGGTACTGATTGGGCGATTAGGCTTGGCTGGCAGGTGGCTTTCCAATTGATCCCAAGGGTGTCGGATGGGGTTGAGGTCAGGGCTCTGTGCAGGCCAGTCAAGTTCTTTCACAATGTCCTTGACAAAATAATTTCTATATAGACCTTGCTGTGCACCCGAGGGCATTGTCATGCTGAAATAGGAAAGGGGTATCCCCAAACTGTTGGGGAAGCACAGAATCGTTTAGAATGTGATTGTATGCTGTATCATTAAGATTTGCCTTCACTGGAACTAAGGGGCCTAGAGCAAACCATGAAAAACAGCCCCAGACTAAGGGGTGTCCAGACACTTATAGTGTCCAGGCAATTTTGACTTCCTTATCTATGACTCGCTCTGCTTTCTCCCTGTCTGAATAAAGGAAAAACTAAAAATAAAAAACTTTTTGAATTTTGGAATTTGATACATGAATGGAGGTTCAAATCATCAGCGGTGTGCTGGCTCACGGCTAGTACAATTCTCTTTTTGGAGATACATGGTTGGTTTCTATGTGATGCCAACATTGTGTAAAATAAAAAAAAACAATATAAGCAATACCGCCAAACACTTATATGTTGTGAACAACCGTTTTAAGCATTAGGGATGTCAGAACTCTCTGGGGTTCGGTGGGCTTTTTTCACTGGTTCTGGGGGAGTGAAAGAGTTTGTGTGCTTAAGGGCCAGAGGCCATTTAAAACAGCCCAAGGTGTAGCATCCTGCTGTGTGCAGGACGCAACAGATGCTACAGAGATGCTGGGTTCCTTCAAACCCATTTCAGCCTGCACACATCCCATAACACAAGGTCAGAAAATGTCCATTTCAGCGGTGTTGATGTCGCTAACTCATTTACATGGAGCCTAAGCTAAAAGCTTTTCTCAAAGGTCAACTCTTGTCGCTGTGGCCTTCAATCAACTTGAAGAATCTCTTCTTGTGGAGTGCTACCAAACTGAGACTGCATTTGACAATCCTGCGATTACTGCCGACGGACAAACTGATTTCACAGCAGAGAGCTTGCTTTTCTTTGTTCATTCCCAATCGGTAAGACTGTGAAACATGTCATGTTTTTAAGGTCCCCCTCAATGTATGTGGTGTATTTGGCTCAATGTTTTATGACGGTATCCATTTGTTAATTATTCCACAGGAATATTGTGGCAAACACACCTGCCACAAGCCACCGAAGTGGGAGAAGATGTTCAAATAGTCCACATTTATTTACGAGGGTTTGGCAAGATGGTACAGCCAAATAAGCAGATGTAAAACACTGTCATGACAGAGAGGCTCTCCTGTGTGGCTGGGGATGGCAGATTTAACCTGTGCGCACTGATTACCTCACTACGCACAGGTGCAGCCACCCCTGTTCCTGGGCCCAATTAGCCTGGCCAATTATCTAATTCATAACCAATTATCTAACTAGCCAGGTCTAATTAGCTTGACCCAGGGCAGGTGTGGCTGCTTAAACCAGCCATCCCCACACCACAAATATATATAGAGAGAATGAGATTAAGATGTGAAAGTATATTTAGTATAATATAGTATATTGTAATAACAACGACAGCTGATTGTTAAAAAAGCACAACATTGCATTGAAATGACATGGTATTGCCACGCAAGAATGTGTTCGCCATGAATCTAAATACATGCCAGGTCCCATTCATTTAACTGTTTAGCAGGTTTCTCAACGGATTCAGCTGTGGTCCAGGCTAACACGGGGTCTTCCTTTACTCTGTAGACTTGTCACTTGAGGGAACAAAAAACTAAGGGTGATCAGTGCTGAATGCTGAGTTTGTCTACCGCACACTGAAAGTATTTACTGAGGGAGGACATGCTGTTTTGAGTAATGAATGCTGCATTAAATGCTGCATTAATTGGTAAATGTGTCTTATTAACTCAACAATGAAGGCACTCTGTCAGCAGGAGTGCATTAAGATAGAGAAAGATGGCTTCCCACCCGAGAAAAACAAATCTGTGCAGTATGTCATTACAAACAAATGAATGTGTGAGGCTAGTATGTGTGTTTTTAGTACAGATAAAAAATTGGGCACAACTGAAATACTTAGTGTATGCAACAATGAATCTTGAAAATATATCAGTGTGTGTGATGTGCTCTTCCATACAGGGAAGATGAGGTGGTGTTAGAGGGCACAGAGGCACAGACACAGAGAGGAGCGGGACATAGCATGAGCGGCGGGAGGGGCAATGTGGCGAGAATCGCGGCCGAGCAAGAAAAAGCGGATGATTGATTAGAAAAAGACGATTCTGGCAGAGGCCAGGATAGAAAAGATAGAGCGGTAAGCTACAGTCATCAATCAGGAAACGGGGAGAGAACAGGACATAACAAGAATAAGGTAAACCCCTGGAAAATAATGCATCTCAGTTATCCTGTGGTCCTCCTATTCAATAGGCATTTTCCAGAGTGTTTTTCTGGCCACACTGGCTTCTCAAGAGAGTATATCCGCATCATACCAATGATGTATTCGATGGCATTTAGTGGAGTAAAGATACAGCCGCCTTGCGGCTCACTTCTATAGCTACAAAGATTTACATCACCTATATATGCTTTCAGCCAAAGGCATGATACACTATCGGATTTCAAATGAATGTAAGTGTCTTATTAAGGAGTACATCTGCTCTGCAACAAGGCAAAGACCAAAATGATTATACTACACTAATTGCATATTGCAGGAAAATTATCCCAATTTTTACTATTTTTAGCACTGATCCAACATGAGACATGAGAAGGTTTTACATTTAGTAACAGAACCACAAGTACTACATAAATAATATATGTCAAATGTATAAGACCATGTTCCATTCACAGGAAGTAAGAAATGGGAGAAACAGAGAGGGTGCTTGTATGTAAAATCCATCTTTTTCCATCTGTGGAGAATACAGATGGCAAAAGAAATAGGTACTAATTTGTAGGCTGCAGTTGTATCCATGGTTCCTAATCAATGTGAACACTGAAAATAAACCACTGAGTAGGAGGACGAATCAGCTTCAGCTCTTCATTATCAGAGGGAAATAATCTTACTGTATAGGAAGGCAATAGTCACACTAACAGCCTTAGGCTCTGCTCTTTTCTCCAATAGTTATTCTATCAGTCTATGTATAGTCTCATCTGGTACCACCTAATGGAACTGGTTATGACCTGGTGTGTCAGTGATTCACTCATACATCTATTCAAAACTAAATCAATGATGCCCTGGTGGACAAAATGACAAACCTTTTAATTTTCACATTTTCACATGCACACACATGCACGCACGACACACACACACACACACACACATACATATGCACATGCACACACACACACACACGAGAGAAGAAATAAAATACAAAAAGAGAAATAGGGGGCTGCAGGTGGTTTGTTCCACTTCTAATGCGGGTTTTGTGTAGTGACACACCACACAGCCACGCATTGGAAACTGTGTTGACTGGGCTCACAGGATTTCGGGTAATTTCAGCTGGACAGGTCGCCCGCTGCCTTATCACAGAATAGCGCCTCCTCTGGCCCATCAAGCCCCCGCGCGTTGCTCCCACTTCACAGGAAGCGCAGCCCTCCAGTGCACCGACTCCGCGGCTCGCCCGCCAGCTTGGGAGGAAAGCAGGCACTTGTCTGTGCTCTCCCAAAAGCTGACCGAGATGGGCATGACTCATGAGTGAAATCTGAATGGTCAATTTAAACTTGGGGGAGTAAGAGGGATCAAACTGATTCCAAAAATATAACTGAAGAGTTTCACCTTGAGTCATTCTGGTTTTAAAGCATTTGGCCTTAAAAGGGAAGCTGTGGAACAAGAGCATGCTGTAAGAAGCAGACACATCTGCTGAAAAATACAGCGTCCATAACTTTAAATGTTCAAATAGGATTATAATCAGCGTTATGTAAGATATGACCAATGCAGATTTGAAACAGTTGCTTGGAAACCAAGCACCAAGATGTTCTTTCTGTGTGTGACTGAGGAGGGGAGAGGAGCAGTGTTTATGGACGTAAGGACAGGAGGCAGACAATGCCTGCGATTTCTCCACCAGCTGAATTTATGAACTCATACCCACACACCTCTCTGCCTTACACCCCCCATCACCTTTGAGTCACCGTGCAGCACTTCCACTGAAATATGTCAGTGCAATCTGCCTTTGATTTTATACAAGGTTTGATTTAAAATGTACTGTTTCCCCACATTTGAAGCGAAAGTGATGAATGCTTTGCAGGTATAGCAGTTGCCAGTTTGACTAACGACCGCCCCCCCCTCCCCCCACACACACACACACTTCCCTGGGGATAACCTTACAAGAGGTCAATATTCTGCTGGCAGAGGCAGTAAATTCTACTGCCTTGGGATACCTCAGTAATTCATATTTTTAACTGCTGTGACATCAACCATTATATATACCGGGATTATGTGAAAGGCTTGAGCGCATCTAGCAAGCGCAGTCACAGAGGACTACCTTTACATGAGTTTCATTGCCCAAGACAATTCTCTGAAGATGCAGACAGGGGTAAATTGCATTTGTAAAACAGTGGAGGAGATGCATGTCTTCAATTAGGGCTTTATTATTAAAACAAACCGAGGATGACTAATAAACAGTTAACGTCTAATAATGTGTTATCCACGTTTCAAGGCATTGTAACCATTTTAATTAGCTACCGAAATTTCTCCCACTAATTAGAAAGTGATTTCTCAGTAATGTGACATGGTATTGTGCCTTAATATCCCTTCAACTTGTGATTTGTCATTTTTATCACACGGATTGAAACTAATTCTGCAATTAGTTCCGTAATTGAACCGTAATAGCTGAAATCGAGTGGGGGGCGTATGCATGTAAATCAAAATTTTTATGTCTGATATGATCAGAGTGAACTGTATTTCTTGTCTTGATGATATTCATTTATTGTATGTTAGGATGCATATACATAATAATGGCGAAATTATTGTGAAATTATTTTTATGACCTAGTTTCTCTACAAATGTGAAATTGCCAGACGTCAGGTCAACCTGCGTCTTTGAAGCTTCCACACCACATGCGGGGCACACAGTGCTACAGGAGAAGTGATGACAGGTGGTGAACGGTTGCAAAAAGTAGAATATTTGCATCTCTCTCTGACAGAAACTGGTGCCCAGCCTTACTGAGAGGAACTTATACAGCAACAGCAGTAACCCAAGTAATACTGGCTGACCTGGTGTTTCCCTACTCCCGGAAGAATGACACCAATTTAGTCCCATTGCTGTGGTTTCCTGGTCATAGTCAGCCAATAGCATAGCCAAGGCTGGAACCTACATTTCCTAAGATATAGCCACCAGCCTGCACTTATAACAAGCAATGCCTTTCATCACCCCCTTTAAAAACTTATTTGTGATTTTACAGGAAGGGATGAATGTATAGTAGCTAGTGATCTGGGCCAATACAGTCAATCCTACCAGGGACCATCCTTGTCTCTGGTGCTTTCTCCTTTTTGGAGCAGTGCACTGGAATATATAACTACCTTTAGGAGCTGGGATCTTGGCCCTATTTCTGATCTGAAATTGGGACATATTATTTTTTTTTCATTTATACTTACTTGTAAGCCAATTTATTGTGCACTAAGTGATCTACAGGTCTGGCCAATCGATCACTCAATCGATTTATATCCCTGCCTCATCACTGCAAAGTCAATTTGGGAGAACAGAGATGAGCAGGACATGCTGCCACAGTGAGTGATTTCATGCCCTGACAGCCCTTTGCAATCATTCCCTGTATTCTTTAAATCCTGTACAGTGTCGGCTATTAGGGCTTTCATCGGACAGGGACCAAAATCACCCAGCCGGAAGAACAGCAGCAGTCGTACGCATTTTTAAAGGGGAAAATTCATTGATATTCAGCAGATGCAATCAGACACAAATGCAATCAGACATTTGATACCAGCTCATCTGGTAGCCAGATAGAAAAAGTATGACATATCCCAATACAATCAGACGTGCGTGGACCATAATGAAAGGGTAGTGAGGATTGCAGTGATAAGTAATCGTTGTCAGCATTATTAGGCAGTCGTCTCTTACAGGTGTTTTGAAGGCCGACACTTGATTGACTCAAAGCGTGATTCCTACAAGTGGCTTAAAAAGGTTTTATAAAGCAAACTGGATGTGATGAGGCGATCATGCATTAACACTGTGAGAACGTTCAGGCCACCTTATTTGCTGCTGAGAAGAAAACATTAAGCATCAAGTGGAATCAGGACAAAACTTTTATCTCGCTGAAATCTCTTTTTCCTATTCTGAGTCAATTTCGTTCCTGGTGCATTTATAGTGAGTTTTGCATAAATACGTGTAGCATGTGGGCGGGAGAGGAACAACAGCATATATGCCAAAATAAAAAAGTTTTTTAAAAAGTGCTGAAAGCTATGATTAGCAGAAAAAACGTATAGTCCCTTCTCACAGTAAAAAAAAAAAACATTCTGTAAGACTTCATTTAACACATTGATTGAACATTTTACTGTGTATGACACAATATAAATTTTAAATCACCCTGAATACATTATTATTATCAGTACTACTGAAAGATTAAAACAACCTTTGGCTATTTTTATCTGTGAAGAGTTGAACGTAATACTCTAACATTCTAATTCTAAAATTTCTAAAATAAATGAACAAGAATTGTATTGTAATAAAAGCAAGCTGTATTTTGTCTAATTGCATAGTCTTGTGGCCTCCTACACATGTTGCCACTGGCAACCAGATACATCCAAATGACATGTTTTCTACTATGATATAATTAACATAGAACATTCTCTTAGTCTTGTAAACTTTTTCGCACTTGATTTATATTGTTTATGCAATCTCTTATTCATGCGTTTTAAGATTCTGGTGTCAAACTAAATGATCTCTAGACATTTCTCTTCAGCTGAAAATGAACAGGATGATGATAATTGTCTCTGGAATACAGAAAGTAATAATTGATTATATTTATGCTGTACCTTTCACAATCCTAAAGGACTTTACAGTTAAGTTGGAAGTTCACCTCGACCACCACCAAGGTGTGGCACATGCTAGGTGATGCATTGCAGCGATTATGCAGCACTACTCTAACCAAACTGCTACGTCTAGAGTCACGTCAGAAATTGCTATAAATCACTTGACTGTGTGAGAGGCAGGACACACCAGTGTTCTTTGGTGGGTAGTACAGTGACCTCTGACCTCTCAGAAGAAATGGATTACATTTCACCACCTGGGCATAGGGGGACAGGCATCATGACAGCCATAAAATTGATTCAAGGTAATTATTTGCAATTTATTCCACCCTGCTTAAATATATAATATAATTAATGCAAACACGATAAAAACTTCAACTGTTTGCATTTTTATTACATTTATGCTTTTTTATGCATTACATTATGCTTTTAGCAGATTCTCTTCCAGAGTGACCAACAGCATAATGCACAGAGTAAGGTTCAATCAACACCAATGTAGATGCAAAAAGATTTATTGTAGCATAAATAAAGTGTCATTGTAAAAATAAAATACTGTAATAAACACTGTCATGTATAAGTGCCACTCTGAATGAAATCCATTAATCCAAATCTGTAATCAAAGAGCAATAACATTAATTATGAAGAGCATCAGTAGGCTGAAGATCACTGGAGCTTGCAGTACAGACTGTCAGCTACTGGTCATGCTAAGCTGTCTTGATAGATTAATAAACTCCCTTACTAAATTCCTCAGTGCTATCTGGACAGATCTTGCAGCAGAGTCCCTCTTTGTCTCTTGGCCCGCACAGTGGCAGGTTGTGGAGAAAAGAAAGCAGAGGAAGACGTTGAATATCCTCATCGTGTCGTTATTTTATTTGTTATTTCTGGGAAACTTTATTCAGTTTCTGATGCTACTCTAGGACCAATAAACAAAATTATAATTTCATTGGCCAGTCAAATACTGCTTAATAATATATTTTCTATTTGGCTTAAATGAGGGGAAATCCTAATTTAAGCCAAAGTATCCTTCTGTTTCAAACTATGACAATGACAATGATTGCTCTTGACAATGATTCGATTTTACAACAAGCGAAGCAATTAATTTGGCCGTTGGGCTTGGAACCGACTCTTAAAATGTCCACAAATGTTGCTTTTGTGTATGAAGTGTGTCAAATTACACTCCTATTCTAGATGTAATTGACACTCCCCACCACCCCCGTGTATGATCGTTCTGTATAATTACACGCGCGTGCATTTTGCGTTCCCTAATAATGATCATATTGATTCAGTGATTGAAGGAACCTGTTATACAAACACTGTGGGCAAAGCTGTGCCAGGGGCAGTGCTGGAAGTTCAAGGCAATAGAAAGTGGCTGTGGCTGCCGGGAGTGGGAGAAAATGATGAGACTGTTTAGTGGAACTGCTTCTCCACAGCACCTGCTACTGCCACATGAGCAAGTCCGCAATAATAGATCGGTTATCACTAAGAAATTTGAGTTTCTGACCCCTTCATATTTACGTCTTGGATAAAACCGAATCCATAAATGTACAATATTTTGCATCTGTTAAATTCCTAATATGCGCTGTAATGTAAAATGATCAGTGTTATTTCAACGGTTACAGTGTTCATACAGTTTAAATTGTACTCTATCAGAGTTAATTTAACTAGCATTTAGGTCTCTGTTTTCCAGAATCAATGGCGCGCTCGGTGTCGTGCCTATTGGGCGTGGCTAGTGATTGTTAGTGGACCGGAGGTGAGGAGCGCACTGCGCACCTAGACACAGAGCTGGGATATACTGAATATATATATGCAGTTTTTGTTACGTCTGTTATAACTGTCCCACACATACTTCGCTGTTGTAAAATCGGACTACGTTAACGTTTGTTTACATTGTAGTGCTGAGCAATTATAGTTTTTTTTTTTTTTTTTTTTAAATGTTAAGTACTAATTTAAAAAGGGCTTTCAACATTATATTTATAAAAGGCTCCAATGTTGTGACTGCATAGGCTACAGCAAATCACTTGCATACATTATTACCACTTTGGTCTTTAAAAAAAAAAAGTGAATTTCAGGTGTGTATATTTCATTTCTAGTACTTGTTGACTTTAAAAACATTTTTCCTTCTTCAACTTAGGGTTAGGGTTAGGAAAACGATAAGTCTGAGGGTCGAGGCAAGTTTACGGCTGCGTTCAGCAGGTTAAAGAAAGGTTGGGACATTGGTTCTTTTTTGATTTTGGACGAGCCAAAAATTTTGCATATACTAGTATAGGTACCTATGACCATAACAAGATATGGAATATATACATATTTTTTCAGGGATAACATTTTTTTTTAAGGCCTCAAATATATTTTTTAGCATTTGTACTATGGAATTCACAGTCTTGACTTAGTTTTTCCACAATTTTAAATGAGTAATCACGTGTTTTCAAGAGTTCCTGTGGCTTCAATTACGTTTTAGGGCTCAACTTAGGGTTAGGGTTAGGAAAACGATAAGTCTGAGGGTCGAGGCAAGTTTACGGCTGCGTTCAGCAGGTTAAAGAAAGGTGGGGACATTGGTTCTTTTTTGATTTTGGACGAGCCAAAAATTTTGCATATACTAGTATAGGTACCTATGACCGTAACAAGATATGGAATATATACATATTTTTTCAGGCATAACATTTTTTTTTTAAGGCCTCAAATATATTTTTTAGCATTTGTACTATGGAATTCACAGTCTTGACTTAGTTTTTCCACAATTTTAAATGAGTAATCACGTGTTTTCAAGAGTTCCTGTGGCTTCAATTACGTTTTAGGGCTCAACTTAGGGTTAGGGTTAGGAAAACGATAAGTCTGAGGGTCGAGGCAAGTTTACGGCTGCGTTCAGCAGGTTAAAGAAAGGTGGGACATTGGTTCTTTTTTGATTTTGGACGAGCCAAAAATTTTGCATATACTAGTATAGGTACCTATGACCGTAACAAGATATGGAATATATACATATTTTTTCAGGCATAACATTTTTTTTTTAAGGCCTCAAATATATTTTTTAGCTTTTGTACTATGGAATTCACAGTCTTGACTTAGTTTTTCCACAATTTTAAATGAGTAATCACGTGTTTTCAAGAGTTCCTGTGGCTTCAATTACGTTTTAGGGCTCAACTTAGGGTTAGGGTTAGGAAAACGATAAGTCTGAGGGTCGAGGCAAGTTTACGGCTGCGTTCAGCAGGTTAAAGAAAGGTGGGGACATTGGTTCTTTTTTGATTTTGGACGAGCCAAAAATTTTGCATATACTAGTATAGGTACCTATGACCATAACAAGATATGGAATATATACATATTTTTTCAGGCATAACATTTATTTTTTAAGGCCTCAAATATATTTTTTAGCATTTGTACTATGGAATTCACAGTCTTGACTTAGTTTTTCCACAATTTTAAATGAGTAATCACGTGTTTTCAAGAGTTCCTGTGGCTTCAATTACGTTTTAGGGCTCAACTTAGGGTTAGGGTTAGGAAAACGATAAGTCTGAGGGTCGAGGCAAGTTTACGGCTGCGTTCAGCAGGTTAAAGAAAGGTTGGGACATTGGTTCTTTTTTGATTTTGGACGAGCCAAAAATTTTGCATATACTAGTATAGGTACCTATGACCATAACAAGATATGGAATATATAC